>NW_019392721.1:1668108-1783404 GCF_000648675.2 Cimex lectularius
AGAGAGAGAGAGAGAGAGAGAGAGAGAGAGAGAGAGAGAGAGAGAGAGAGAGAGAAAGTATAGGGGACAGAGGAAAGAGGAGATGGAGAGGTACAAATATAATGACATCACGGCGAACAGCTATACAGTTTTGCAAGATCTGCCGATCGTGCTGGTTTAGCCTAGTCGTAGCGCCGTGAAATTGGGTTTCTTTTAACATTAATTAAGAAATACTGTCCACCTAATTACTATTATTACTAGTTCTTGAGATATGCTAATTTTAACCACTTTTCGGAGGAGAGAAGAGAAGAGAGAAGAGAAGAAAGAGAGAGAGAGAGTGAGAGAGAGAGAGTGAGAGAGAGAGTGAGAGAAAGAGTGAGAGAGAGAGAGGATAGAGGACAGAGGAAAGAGGAGATGGAGAGGTACAAATATAATGACATCACGGCGAACCATTCTACATTTTTGCAACAACTGCCGTTCATGAAGGTTTAGCCTAATGGTAGCGCCGTGAAATTGGGTTTTTTTAAACATGAATTAAGAAATAATGTCAACCGCATTACTATTATTACTAATTCTTGAGATACGCTAATTTTTACCACTTTTCAGAAGATAGAAAAGATAGGAGAGAGAGAGAGAGAGAGAGAGAGAGAGAGAGAGGAATAGAGAGAGAGAAAGAGAGAATGAGTGTGATAGTGAGGGTGTGAGATGGAGAGAATGAAGGAGAAAGATGAGGGGGAAAGGTAACACAAGAAGAGAGAAGGTTTTTCGGAGGTGTGAATATGAAGGAGAGAGTGAAACGTCTATTTTCATTTTTTCCAGCCCCAGGGTTTGATTATTTCTCCGCTTTTAACTTCTCAGTCATAGCATCCCAGCGCATTTTATTTTCTTAAATTAGAATAATACTGGCACTAGCGCAATTTTCATTTCAAAACATTATTTTTAATTAGTGAAGTGATGCAAATTTATTTTATTGGCAAAAGATTTAGTTTTATGTTTTCTATTTTTCAATCAATTTTTAGTTTTTTTCCAATTGTTGTTATTGCCATTTGACACCAGTTCAATTTAAAAATTGGTTCTTTCCGTTTTTTCTCATTTCCACAATGATAGATCCAAAGAATATTAACATTGCTATATGTTATATGTATTATTATGGTTTTATAGACAAAAATCAAAACCCAAATGAAAATATGCAAATATTTGACTAAAATGAGGTATCTATTTTTCATTAACAACCAAAATAAATTGTTTAATATTTAGAGAATGTGAGTAACTTCAATAAACAAGGTTTTTTTTCTATATGGTTATGTCTACATCTTTCTCGTAAAATCAGATCTGCAGGATAAATAAACACGTGTATCTATAACAGTATACAATTTCTGTGAAACAGAATGAATTATCTTCTGCTTGTTTTTTTCCACAGCGCTGAAAGCTGTCTGCTTAAAATTTTAATTTCAAATACGTTCATAAAACTGGATAGAATTGCTACAGAATCGAGTCATAATTGGCTGACAACTTTTAATCTTCATTGATGTATTAGAATTAGAATTAGAATTAGAATTACGAGACCTCCTAGGAGGCATCTGGCCTCGCCCTGATAGATCTGGGGGAGTCACCCAACTTGGTGCCTGAGCGACTCCGATGTTGGGCTCCAGTCGGGCGTCATCGACTTCTTTGGTTATTTCGGCGCCCTTACGTTCCCTAAAACTAGTCATTCTCACACTCACTCATACAATAAACACATACATACTCCTATATACAAACCCAATCACACACGCATATCCTCTGTCTAGAATCCGAGTCGGAGGGTACTCGATATTCCGCCCCGACTTGGCTTGTCGTAGCAGCGGTGGAGGGACTGGAGGAGTTCCCTCCTGAGCACTGCAGCTGAGCTGTACAGCTTATTGTACTTTATCCCTGGCTCCATATTTTGGGAGAGGGCTCACAACACAAATGAGAACTTGAGCCCCCGTTGTACCGGTGTTCTTCTATCGAAGAAACTCATTTTTGAAGGGGGTTGGGACCAAATTCAGGGTCGCTGAGATCCGATCCCACCCCTTCCATTGATGAGTCCCGTGTCAATTTCTTTCAATTGCGGCCACCGGTCCCCTTAGGCGTCAGAAAAAGTCCAGAGGCGACAATGGGGATCGAACCCACGGCCGCGGGTTCTACTAGCCGAGAGACTGACGCCTTAACCACTCGGCTACCGCACCCCTCCGGTGGAGCCTTGAAATAATATGCTGCACCGCCGCCCAGCATACTCCTATTCTAACATAAATCTAAACTTAACCTAAGAAATAAATACCCCACAAAAAAAAACCAAAAACCCAAAAACCCCTAGCAAACCAAAAAATTTTTCCTTAAACTCGCAGCCATGATCGAGCATTCTCCTATAATCCGGCGGTATTCCATTTCGGTCCATATACGGGGACAAGCTGCAACACCCCTCCAACACGTGCGACACCGTGAGTCTGTCAACTTGGCATGCTGGGCACCTAGGTCGACTCGCGCCAACCAACAGGCAACCATGAGTCGCACGTGTGTGGCCGATCCGCAGGCGGGTCAGGACAACGCTTTCCCTTCGAGATATCCTCTCCGGGCGCCACCGGTTGACCGTCGACTTACGACTAGAGCGTCAGTCGAATCGGCCCAACGACGCTTCCACTTGTCTAATATCATATTTTTCACTTTCTCTTAGCGTCGTCAGGCCGAATCTGGGTGATCTCAACATCATCACTGTAAGGAACGAGAGTACCCGCTTTTGCGGACAGGTCTCTCGTTCCCCTCCAGTCCGACGTGTCCTGGAATCCAGGCTAAAACCACCCTTTTCCCGGCGCGCACAATGTCCGCATATTTCAATTGGATTTTTCCATTGATGAATTAAATGATTTTTTTGTGTCCATACATATCTTTCTTTTTGGTTGTTTTACTAAATTATCTTTTATTTTACGTAATCCACCTGGACCAAGTCCACATTTCTAAATTATGGTAATTAAGTTATTATCATTGATGAATGATTAACTCATTTTGTTATTTATTTTATTTGGGCTTGGAAGGTAAATAGGAACAAAAAAATAGGAAAGAAGACTTACTTGGCTTTTGTTGGGGCTCAGTTGCGACGACGGGGGATGGAAATCGTGAAAGGTGGATAGAGTTGGAAATGAGTGAAAATACGGGAAAACTTCCGGTTACAGGGTTTTGGATGCGAGGGGGGCTAACTTAGTAGTAGGAAAAGAAGGGTTTTCAAAAACTACTGTGAGGTGAGAACTTTCGAGGATTTGAAGATGGGGATTGATCGTTCGAGATTGCGGAGATTTACGGATTGGAAGGAGCGCAAGATTAGAGGGCAAAGTCCACATGACACTTCCCTCAGCCCAAACAATTTATTTCCTACATAATTTTTTGTGCCGAAAAATTGCGCCGAGATTGTGCGGAACTTTATTTCAGGACATCTGATCAAGTTTTCTCTCCGTTTCGTATTTAATCCCTAGTATCCCTAGATTTACGAGAATTAATCAAACGTCTAAGTGAGATTTATGAAAGGTTTGGCATCCTGGAAATAAATGATAAAAACTTGAATTAAAAACTTCGACATTGCGTTACCAATTGAATAAAGAAAAAGTTGAATTTTTTTTTAAATAAACACAATATGCGCATAAAACATGAAATATGGTATAATTTCAGTATTAAATTGATTTTATACTTAAATAGACGAGATTATAACGACATCAATTAGATTATCTAGCCTTCAATAAACATGTCAAAAGTTAAGAAGAAAATAAAAGTGGTCTCTAACTAAATTTTCACTCAATACTACTAATTCGGCTTATTTAACAAAACATAGGAAAAAATAATTTTCAAAGTCACGCGAACCAGTGTCGACTTTTCACCAGAGGTAATGGCACTGCTTGATTACTTTACGTGTGCTGTGCATAGTTTTTATGTATATGTGGCCGGTCGATCCGCTGTTAAATATTCATTAGAAATGGCGAGGCTAACTTTTAAATTTTCTATAGTTTTTCTCCACTTTTTTCTTTATCGATTTGAAAATTAATAACAATCAACTCGGGTGTGCGTTACCATTTACCAAATTAGATCGTTTACCGTCTGAACGGGAATCGACATGTAATTCTCTAAGTGTAGACTGATGTTACCAAGGATAAATTACGTTTCGGGCAATTAGCCCAATAAGTCCCTACCGACCTAGGGCCTTCCAGACTCTGGAATATGAGTATGTTATTATATATTATATATCAAATATTTATTTGAAATATTTAATGTGTTACTATAAGTCCTAAAAAAACTTTTTGGATACATTTCGGACGAAAAATTAGCCAATTATGTTTAAAATGTACCTACGAATTTGCATTTACAATCAAGTAAGTTGTAGTGTTTTTATATCCTTGCTTAATTTATGTTTTATCATAAAATTACATCGTTTTTCAACTGATAGTCCTCATTTAATAGGATTGTGTATTCAAGAGGAATGTTGCCAAGATGGCCGAAATATGAAGCATCGAGGGCCAACGTCATTTTCTATACGAATTCATAGCCAGGGAGATATCTGGTTTCACGCATGTCCCCGGTTCACTTTCTCTCGAGAGATCAAATTTGAAAACCTAATGTTAAATTTGTATTCGGGAACCCCAAAGAAGGATGCCAAGATATCAAATTTCATCTAGATCGGATGACAAGATATCCCTGTTCGCCGTCACCCCGGAGGAGATGAAATTTGAAAAATTAATGCCGCATCCGTACAGAAAAGCCCGAAAAGCTCCCCGACGCAAAATTACATCGAGATCGGGGAAATGCGATTTCTCGTGTGTCCCTATCCGACCCACAAAATCCGGGGGCTTTCTCTTTCGAGATTTTAAAAGTCACCTTCTTATAGAATCACCTTTTAGATTTAAAAAAAAAATTGTTGGTAGATAATAATCTATAAAAGTCACACTTGCAGAATAGCATATCATATTATGATATTAAAATGCCAAAATTATCAAATCCCTGACAATAATGTTAAGACCTTCCAGCTCATGATATAGAATCTATATCGATATTGCGAGAAATGGAAATTAAATATGAGCCTTCAAAAATCTGAAAGCATAGTCTGTCGGCAAAATGGCGGAAGTCTAAACAGCAACTAAAAATTTTTCTTTAAAACAAAAATCCTAAAAAAATCCTATTTGAATAACTATAAATATTTAGGAACTAATATGTCTCAATCCATTAGGATGAAATATCCAATGAAAAGGCCAGTGTTGCTAAATACGTAAATAATAAATAATTATGGAGAAAAATAATAATACATACACGGCATAAACAAGAGGGAAAAAAAGTACATAAACATTTTAAATAAATATTTAAACTCTTGAACGTTCAAAATACACACCATAAAACATGCTCCACATAGTTATCACATTCAAAATAGCTGGAAAACTATACATTTCCCTAACATGGTATAAAGCATAAAAGCGGTAGAAAAAGTGTAAAAATATTTTAAATAAATATGTAAACACTTTGATGTCCAAAATACACACCATAAAACATGCTCCATATAGTTATCACATTCAAAATAGCTGGAAAACTACACATTTCCCTAACATGGTATGAAGCATACAAGAGGTAGAAAAAGTGTTAAAATATTCTACAATTAATTAAGGTTTTTAGTTGAGATAAAAAAGTCAATGGCACGAGCGGGATTCGAACCCACGAACTTCGGCTTGATACGCCTCTACTTAACCACTTGAGCTATCGTGACCTCGATCCGCTCGGACACTAACTTCCCATCTCAACCCCACCTTTTGAATTTTCCCTCCTTTTTTCCATTTCAAATGTGTAATCTATTTGATGTTCGGCGACAAATGAAATGACCACGGAGAGCTTTAGTGAAGTATCCTTCAATTTTAATCATTAAATTCACTAATTTCGTGGTCCGCTTGACCAATTAATATATTCAATTAATTAAGGTTTTTAGGTGAGATAAGAAAGTCAATGAAAAATGGCAAAAAGGAGGAAAAATTCAAAAGGTGGGGTTGAGATGGGAAGTTGGTGTCCGAGTGGATCGAGGTCACGATAGCTCAGGTGTTAGAGCAGCGGCGTATCAAGCCGAAGTTCGTGGGTTCGAATCCCGCTCGTTCCATTGACTTTTTTATCTCAACTAAAAACCTTAATTAATTGTAGTATATTAATTGGTGAAGCGGACCACGAAATTAGTGAATGTAAAAATATTTCAAAAAATATTTAAACTCTTTAAAGTCCAAAATACACACCATACCACATGCTCTACATCCAATATATACAAAACCGCTGGAAAACTATTTCTCTAACATGGTATGAAGCATACAAGATTCTGTAACATCTATGCTATATAGAAAAGATACTATAACTACTAAGGTACTATAAGGAAAAATCAAGCACTTCATAGATTAACGCATAGAAACTGAAATAGAACCTGTTTTCGTATACCCTTCAGCTTCATCTAAAATTGTACCTGAAAATACTGGAGTAGTTGGACCCTACATGCCAAAAATCGCAGCACTAGAAATTATAAAAAAAAGAATCTGCTTGTTCAAGCAGTGTATTTCTTTGACCTAAGAATAACATTCTGACTCTTCACAGCTGTTGAAATGTTTCTTCTAAGGAATCCCAACATATTGAGGAGCATGTCAAACTAAAAGCATAAAAGGTTCAAAAAGTCGACAAGTTTAAATTTTTGACCTTCTAATTCAACAACAAACTGATTATATGGAGATCTTGAGATGCGGTGTGGTGTGACGTAGGTTTAGAAAAAAAATTTATTTATCGCGCCAAGTTTAAATTATACATAATTTAAACAATGCTTAGAAATCCCAGGCTTTGATGATGATCTCAATGAAGATCGAAACGTTGGCACGAAAAAGAAAATGTTTTTCTAAAACCTACATCACACCAGACCACATCTCACGATCTCAAAATAATCACTAACTAACGATCACTAAACACGACACATTTCAACAAAATCCTTGAACAAACCTCTCGTAGGAAATATTAACGATAAAAAGATTTTTGATAGAATTAACGACCTATGTTTTTCTATTTTGGCTTTTTTAAATTAAGGTGAGAAATGTTGTTTCTTAATTCCACAAAAAGATAAATTTATGGGTCAATGTCCTTTACTTCCTGAAGTCGAGTTAATCTATTTTGAAATCGGAATCCTTTCAAGGGGTGAAATTAGTTCATATCTGACAGTTCAGTCTCACCCTCGGGCACCTATTAATTATGCACGCCACTCTTGGTGAATTCGATTTGAGTGGCACATTGGTAGTGCTTTGTAACTAATTTATGATTTGCCACACCTATATTTTCAATTTTTGACACTCCGTAATATTGAGGTACATATGTCTCAATTTGTAAACATCATGTTATACTATTACGCTTCAGTGTAACTTTTTACAATGTTTTGTCGTGAACAACTCAATTTTTCAAGTTTATGCTTAAAAAATTTTATTTTTCCTATTTAGCCATGTGTATTTCCCCTACAGGTGAATTTACGTGTTGTAATATTTTTAAATAACATTTTTTTAGGTATAAATGTTATAGTAATGATAAATGCAATTTCTTCTTGATCGATTGACAATAAATAATTATCAACAGGTAGAGCAACAGCGTATTTAGCCGAAGATTGTGAGTTCGAGTCCCGCTCGTGAAACTAACTTTTCCATTTCAACCAAAACCTTTCATAAAAAGATTAATTAATTGAATGAACAAATTTCGTCTATAGACCACTAAATATAATGGATTTAATAATTAATTCCTTTTTAATTAATTCGTCCCAAAATTCACACAATATAATACACATTTGAAATTTTGAATGTTGAACGTCCACGTTATAAATGGCAAAACTTTGAAACTAGACTAAAAAATAAAAAAACGTATTTTTTGATAGCATGTAGTTATTCAATTCAAGGTAAATTCAGAATAGAAATATAAAAAGGACATCCTGAATTTGTAAACTTACTAGAGTACCCCTGGTAATCTAAAATACTAATTATTATCTTTCAATTAATTAAGGTTTTTAGTTTAGATTAAAAAAGACAGTGACACGAGCAGGATTCGAATCCCGAATGTTGAATTTGAAAAATGGAAAAAAGGAGTGAAAATTCAAAAGGTGGGGTTAAGATGGGAAGTTAGTGTCCGAGTGGGATCGAAGCCACCATAGCTCAAGTGGTTAGAACAGCTGCGTATTGAGCCGAAGGTCGTGGGTTCGAATCCCGCTTGTGACACTGACTTTTTTATCTCAACCAAAACCTTAATTAATTGAAAAGAATTTATTTGATCAAGCGGACCACGAAGCCTAATAAAAATAAATTAAAATAATGTTGATGGTTAAGTTAGAAAGGAAAAGGAAAAAAAGATGTCATGATGACCTCCCCTTGAAATATTGCACAAAACTGTGCGCACGTACAATTGGAACAGGGACAAACACAATAACAATTGAAGGATAAGTGTATGGAATTTCCATGGTTCAAGTGCCCAAATGATAAATTTATAATACAAGTCGTGGAAAAGGGGCCAGGCATTTACGTATACCTTGTCCAGCCAATAGTATGCTCTATTCTCGTTCTACAAAACCATGCCTTGGTCTGTCACTAAATTCAGCCTACCTTTCAAAAAAAAATGTGCATTGATTGGTCATTTGAAATACCTAAGTTTCTATTCGTATTCAGGTATCGTGAAGAGTTAGCTCAAAACATTTTAGTTTATGAGGTACTAGTCAAAAAGAAAAAGTTTGCGTGCCTTCCATAAACGTCTCTGTTTACGTTTTCCAAAAACGGATTTCTAATTTTTAAAAAAACATTGAGGGAACATAAATTAAACTCAACATGTGTAAGATGCATATTTAGCACTCAAATATTATCAGAAGAGAAACAATTTTATTGTAGCTTTTAGCATTTTTATCAAAGTTTTTTTATTGATTCATACAAAGACGCCATTTAGGAAAGGTTTTGGTTAAGGTTATGAAGGTTATTCAGTACAATTGTGCTAAGTAAAGCAAAGTAGTTCGTGTAACAAAGGAGGGGTGATGTTCACCTATCAGTTGTGTGTAACTACTTTGGAATGCTTTTTATATTATTCTCATTAAAAATTTCATCGTCTATGGTGGGATTCAAACCACTAGTGTGGCAAATAAGAATCGTTTTGTGTGAATAAAATTTGTACCAATTCCCTTCTCTTTTAATATTTTAGTTTTATACGTAAATAAAATATTTTTCTGTGATTTCATTTCCTGTAAAATATATAGGGCAATGAATATTTTTTCAACTCTTTTGAAAGACGATTTGAAAGATTTTTATTTTTTTAAAGATAAAGGAGAAATTTGATGTTTTACAAAGAACGATGGAAATTCAACGCCATGATTGTGTTTGCCCGAAAGGGTCTGCGACTATAAATAATTGATTGGCAAACATGGATGATAAACCACTGGGTTTACCTCGAATGATGGATTTAAGTTGGAGAAAAAAGAAAAAAAAATCCTCTCTAACGCAATGAGTATACAAAACGGACCAATCCAGACTGGCAGACAATTAAGCCTTTTTAAACTAAACCGCTAACTTATTTCCTCGGCTACGAAAGCCTAAATTTATCATTTGTACAGTCTGATTGATTTTTATAAGCCCTCAATTGTGCATATTTATCTAATTCTAGTCTAAATGAAGTTCAATCCAGTATTTAATATTCCTCCATCGCCGATTTTTGCACTACACATTCACGCTTATAAATACTATCTCAGGAAACATTTAACGCAGATTATTTGGAGATTGTGACGTATGTTTTAGACAAACGTTTTCTTTATCGTGCCACGTTTCGATCTTTATTGAGATCATCTTCAGAGCCTGGGATTTATAAACGTTGTTCAAACTACACAAATACATGTAGGATGTGAAAACAGCGAATTTGTATAATGCTAAAAATTTGAGATTCAATCAAATTGCACTCAATCAAACCTCTTCATATCACGCTAATAAATTACATTCATTTCAATAAATTAACATAAAGTCAAAACAGACAAAACATAAACAGTATGTATGCACATAAACGCCATTAATAATATTTAAAAATCTCTTTACTCCTGAGTTACCGAATGAGCGATCCGTGCCTATTGTCGTGCCCCAAAACTACGCACAGGTCCGATGATATGCCAAAATATTGTCTATATACGTCAAGTTTGAAATCTGGGCCATCAATGTGTGTTGTAGAACATTTATGGAAAATAAAATCATGGGATAAGATATTAGAATTTTTTCTGACAGTCATGCTAGTCTTAGGGCATTACAAAAAGATTTGTCAACATCTAAACTGGTCGAGGAAACTGCAGATCTTATCAATAGAATCTCTTCCAGGTTTGAGAAAAAGATAACCCTTATTTGGATACCAGCACATAAAGGACACTATGGTAATGAAGAGGCGGATAGCCTGGCCAAATAAGGCTCTAATACTGCGTTTTTCGGGCCAAAACCAGTATTACCTCACTCTATGAGAACAGCGAAAGAGAGTGTTAAAAACTGGGGTATGAAATAATTCCTTAAGGAGTGGAATCTATCTGGACACAGGCAATCGAAAGAGTTTGTTAAGGTGATCAAACCAGCAGAATCGAAATGGCTATTTTCTAACTGAAGGAAGACAATTAGTAGGCTGATAGGTATCCTGACGGGCCACTGCCCACTGAAAAGACACCTCTTCGTAATGGGTATTCTACCAGATCCCTTTTGCCGTTTTTGCGAAATAAAAGAAGAAACGGCAAGGAAAAACCTCGCAGAGTGTGATAGGTATGCTAGGCCTAGATTTGAAATCTTTGAAGGAGACCACATCAAGGAGATTAAATAGTCCAAAATCTTGGGGTTTGTGAACAGGTCCAAGAGGTTTATGCACGACACGTGAGCCGATCAAGTCCCGGTCCATTTAGCGATGAGGTACGAGTCTACACAGGCATTTAACCCCTCGGGTCTTAGTCGCCCACTCTGCATTATATACATATATATATACGTCAAGTTTTCTACAATTGAAACGGTGCTCGACCGTTGCTCTCTCCGTGCATAACGGGCACCTACGAGGTTGTTTGAGAAGTGCCCGTGCGTTATTATCGCATGACCTATTCGTAGTCTTGTCTGCATGGCCTTTTCACTTTTTGAACCGTTCTCCGTGGTCCAGGGACCGACGTCGTTCTTAACTTGCCACAGTTTACGTAACCAGTCGTTTTTCCATTCTCCTTTTACTTTTTTTTGAAATTATTAGTTTAAGATCCGCTTTAGGTTTGGAAGCGTCGTGGGGCTTCTTTGTCCGCCCTGTCTGCTTCATCGTTCCCGGCTATCCCTATGTGACCCGTGACCTCCTTGCCAACTGCATGGATCCCCCTTAATTGTTTTTTCTATTTTATTTATTAGCGGTCTACAGAGCTGCTTGTTATGGAGCCGCTCTCCTGAGTTTCTTGACCGAACTGAGCGAATCGGTACATAACAAAAAAAAGGATTGTATTTTTTATGTTTAACATGCTCAGTGGAAGGAATATGGCGTTTAGTTCTGCCATTATCTACAATATTCCGCGTATGAATTAGTTAGAAAGTTTATGATGATCCACTGCAATTAGAGGGTACAGGGCATGATGGTGAAGTAAAAATATTGTAACTCACACAGTGTTTCATTAATCGTACTTATCATTTGTGATAAAATCAAGGAAAGTATGACAATCCAATTAAAATTAATCGATATTCTTTGGGTGAATATTGAAGTATATTTTATTTAGATACTGTTTTATTAAATTTGCACCGGCTTGAATTATTAAGTAAGTAAGCGTATAAATAGCACTGCCTCTTGTTGTATTATTCTATTTTTAGGCAAAGTGTAAGGAAAAATGCATACTGTGCCCGCCAGCTGTTATCAAGGTAAAATCCGATAACCCTCAGTCCATAAAGTGGCACGGCCTGTAATAAATGTTCATCCCAGATGACAGTTTGTAGCCTTTCAAGATTAAGATTTACTCCATTTTAATGTGTACCCGCTTTTATATTAACATCGTTTTTCTTTGTTCAAATAAATAAAGGAAATTACGTTTTTTTAAAGGTTTCATTTTTGTGCGAGCCGCGTGGGCATTCTCGACACGACACGCAAGAGTAACACATCTACACGGAAAACAAACAATTTGAGCCCTGAAGATGATCTCAATAAAGATCGAAACGTTGGCACGATAAAGAAAATGTTTGTTTAAAATATACGTTTATATTTCACGCTCTCCTGAATAAACCCTGTTAAAACTTTCTATTAATTAAGGTTTTTAGTTCAGATAAAAAAAGTTAGTGTCACGAGCGGGATTCGAACCCACGACCTTCGGCTAGATGCGCCGCTACTCTACCACTTGAGCTATCGTGAACTTCGAGGGGTTGAGATGGGAAGTTGGTGTCCGAGTGGATCAAAGTTCACGATAGCTCAAGTGGTAGAGTAACAGCGTATCAAGCCAAAGGTCGTGGGTTCGAATCCCGCTCGTGTCACTGACTTTTTTATCTCAACTAAAAACCTTAATTAATTGAAAGACATGAATTGGTTAAGCGGACCACGAAAACTAGTGAATTTAACTGTTAAAACTTAACAAATCCTTGTTTAGTGCAATGAAATTCCGACTGTAAACAAAATTTGATAAACATTTAAAAGATCGAAATGTCATTAAATGACGATTACAATTGCTTAAAATATAATTATATATATTATTACAAGTTGACATGTTTGACTGTAAATAGTTGTAAAACCATTGGTTACTACTCTGAGCACAATCACTTTTTTATTTATGCTCACAATATTGGAAAAAATCGGAATATGAGTCTTGGCTGAACTACTGTTTGCACTGCAATGAATCCAAAACCCTATCAAAAAATCATGCAAAGTTATCTGACGAAATTTTTCCACGCCTAGAGAAGGCAGAAGATCAAAGGAATAAAATATTGAGTGAGACGAAAGTTAAATAGCGGCAAACCAAATTTCAGGTAGTAAATGTTCTAAATGTCAACTTCACAAAGAGGTATTTTGAATATTTAAAGAATCTAGGGGTGTATTAATGACAGGAATAAAAACAGGATTGGTGACTTCTACTGCTACAAAAGCTAGTCTATCTTCAGATATAAATTTTATATTAATATTTACAATAGAAACTTGTTCCGTTTAGGAATCTTTTATGTCCACAATAAAACAGTTTTTTCAAACTATAAAAACAAAAACTTTGGAAATCAGTTTTTTATGATGTTACAGATAGACCGTGTATATCTAATAATGTACCTTTGTAAATTTTCCCTTTCTCCCTAGACGGACTTTCAAAGCTATACCACGTGCATATTTGATAAAAAAGATTAGATAGAAAGAAAGGTTTTTTTTTATAAGAATCGAACATTAAAGTCTGACGATTTTTACAATATAGGTTATGTGTGTTTGGGCTGTGCTTGTTTTGTGTGTGAAGTGTTTGTGTCGTGTTTGTCTGGTGTTTATCTTAATATATTAGGATGAATGTAATTTATTAGCGTGAAAGGAAGGGGTTATTTACCCCGCCCCGAGGAATATCGAGTCCTCTGTGGTGCGTGAGTAATGTCTGGAGAGTACAAGTATGTTATCAAAGCGAATGGAGTGGGTTCAAACCCCGCTCCGAGGAATATAGTACTTTGAGGGAGTGAATTTGACCAGATTTCTCTGTTTGTGGCGATATATGTTATGTATTGTATATTGTGTATCTATTCTTAAATTGACAACCTGAGGTACTAAGAAGAGGCTAGCGTTTTAAAATAGCGACGTAATATACAAGTAGCCAAGTATAAAGCAGAGAGTCAGTAACCAGATGGAGATACTCAAATGTCTACAGTTCAAAACAAAATACGAGAGAAAGACAGGAAAGAGAAGGAATACACGCGGAGGGACGGCGATGACCTTAGCTGTCGGCCAATAAACCTTCCACTTTATATATATACAAAATAAAAAATGAAACTGATTATGAAACAAACAGAGATTTAGCTTTAACCAGTTTTCTTTAAATTTAACATTTAGTTTGTAATATACAACAGACCTAGTTTAATTGTATTATTAACAATGAATGATATCAATTAGCAATAATGCCGTAAAAAATACGCCGTATATAAACAAATAAAATTGTAAAATGGATACATAAAAGAAAAAATTAAAAAGCTAAAACGTTATTTTTTTACAATTAATTAAGAATTGTAGAAGAAAAAACCAAAGATAAACTATATTAAATGAGAAAACATGTACTTATGTATAATACAATTAATTAAGGTTTTCAGTTGAGACAAAAAAGTTAATGGCACGAGAGGGATTCGAACCCACGACCTTCGGCTAGATACGCCGCTGCTCTACCACCTGAGCTATCGTGACCTCGATCCACTCGGACATCAACTCCCCATTTCATCTTCATTTTCATCTCAACTAAAAACCTTAATTAATTGTAATGATTTAATTGGTCAAGCGGACCACGAAATTAGTAAGTTTAAATTTTTTTAATTTTTTTTTTATGAGGGTTCCCCACAGCAGAGGTTATATCAACCCTCGGAGTGCCGGTGTTTTTGACAAAAAGCCCATTTGTAAGTTATGTAAGGACTTGGTTGAGATAAAAAAGTCAGTGTCACGAGCGGGATTCGAACCCACTACCTTTGGGTAAATACGCCGTTTCTCTACCACTTCAGCTATCGTGACTTCGAACTACTCGGACCCAATCTTGTGGGGAGTTTTTGAAGTAATCACTCAAGTAGCTCAAGAGGTTAGAGCAGTGGCGTATTGAGGCGAAGGTTATGGGTTCGAATCCCGCTTGTGACCCTGACTTTTTTATCTCAACCGATATCTTACAGAAAGATTAATTAAATATGTATATATATATATATACATATATATATATATATATATATATATATATGTGTGTGTGTGTGTGTGTTTTAATTTAAATCAAAGAGCATTTTCCATTCAATTTTATGGAGGTTTTAATGTGGTTCAATATAACATGATATACTTTAAATTAATTAATCTTTATGTATGATATTGGTTGAGATAAAAAAGTCATGGTCACAAGCGGGATTCGAACCCATAACCTTCGCCTCAATACGCCACTGCTCTATCCTCTCTATCCTCTTGAGCTACCTGAATGATTACTTCCATATATATATATATATGATGGTGAAGTAAAAATATTGTAACTCACACAGTGTTTCATTAATCGTACTTATCATTTGTGATAAAATCAAGGAAAGTATGACAATCCAATTAAAATTAANTGTGTGTGTGTGTGTGTGTGTGTGTGTGAAAATGGGAAAAAGTGAATCCGAGGAGGGGATTGGGATAAATTCCGGCCCGGAGGACCAAATTTTATGTTTCTTAAGTAGACTGTATATTAAAGGCTAAATAAATTCAAAATTAAAGAAAAGAGTAAAAATTGATCCGACGAGGGGATTGGGATAAATTCGAATTTTCACTTACCCCAACGTGTCTCGGTACAGGATCAAGCAATATGACAACAGTTGTCCTCGTCTTTCTTCGACTAGGCAGGGCCCCGCAGTCTCCGGCGGATTCAGACGTTTGGTACCGAATGCTTATTTGACAACAGCAATTGAAAATCATAAATTGCGCACATACACGGGGTTTAAATATTTATGTAAGACTACGATGGTTTCGGCAGTAACTCTAGGCAACAACTGACTCGCCGATCAGCCGGCAGACATTCAGAAGGGTTCAAAAGGGCGATCGGCGTAAACAATATATATATATATATATATCAAAATAATTTGGATGAGTTCAAGTCCGTAATAAACATATGTTAGGCTATAAAATTTATCCACACTTTAGAACAAAAAAAACTGAATCCGTCCATCGTTCTGTATGTTCATTTTAACTTCTTGGTCGTATGGGAAAGTGTAAAACTCATAAAACGATCCCACGATGATGATCACCGGGACGTGACGTAAGATTCCGAGCGTTTAAGTATATGGCAGGACATTTGGAGTACTCGACGTCCGTAGTAAACTGAGCGGTATAGGAATCCGGTAAGAATTCTAAGAGAGCTTGTCTTTATCGATTGCCACAGCCGGTTCGAGCGCCTTAATCAAAGCCGCTTTCCCCAATTGCTTTTTTCCCCTGTAATTGATCAGCGTTCGACACGTTCAAAAAAGGAGGAAAAAGGAGTGACAAGTTTATTGACGATCCCCGGAAACGAATTTGTTCATTTACCACCAAAAACGGCAATATTGCTGCCGTGAAATAGTGGGAATAGAAACAAATGGCCAATACGGCCGTCAAAAACAATATATAACACACGTGTTAAAATATCGAACCATTTAAGTAATTAGTAAACTTTATCAATAATCTTTGCGACAAAAATTACTCTATGCTTTATAATTTACAAATTGTGTACCAACGTTAAATATTTAAGTTTGTTATTTAATCTATCTTAATATTTTTTATTTCTGTAAAAATATTTAGATTTCGCATAAAAATTTCCATGCTGACTAGATTTAACTAACAAGCTATATTTATTATCAGTTTGGTATAATAATAAAAATAAAAATAAACTGTGAGGTCCATTTAATATACTTTTGGAAATTGCCCACAGACAGTCTTTCCATGTATATGTTAGATAATGTAACGTTCAGATGTTTGAGAGACGATGGGCGAGAGAGAGAAAAAGAAAGAGGAAGAGAGAAGAAAGTGGGAAGAAAATGAAAGAGAAAAAGACAGATGGAGAGTGAGAAACAAAGATTGAGACACAATAAATACTAAAAATACTAAATGCAAGGACTAAAAAATTTAGGTGAGTCAGCGAGTGGGACGTAAAGATGGTGAAAAAGTTTTAAAAAGGTTTTGTGAGAAAAAAGTGAAAATGTGAAAAATATAGGCTTTGTAGGGAAGGCGGAAAAATAAATTGAGGGGGGTTATAGGGTGAAAGAGAAAGATAGAATAAGAAAGTCAGAGAAAGACAGAGAGAGACAGAGAAAGAGGATAGAAGGTGAGAGGAAAATGAAAGGGATAGAGACAGAGAGTGAGAAACAAAGAGTGTGACACAATAAAGACTAAAAAAATTTTAGTGAGTCAGCAAATGGGACATAAAGGAGATGAAAAAGTTTTAAAAAAGTGAAAAGGTGACAAATATAGACAAAGCACGCGTGACGGAAAAACGGTGAGAAAGTTAGAGGGTGAAAGAGAAGTATAAGAAAGTCAGAGAAAGGCAGAGAGAGAGAGAGACAGAGAGAGAGAGAGAGAAAAAAAAAAAGAGGGAGAGAGAGAGGATAGAAGGTGAGAGGAAAATGAAAGGGATGAAGATAGTGAGAACAAAGAGTGTAACATAATAAATACTAAAAAAAATTTTAGTGAGTCAGCAACTGGGATATAAAGGAGGAGAAAAAGTTTTAAAAAAGTGAAAAGGTGACAAATATAGACAAAGCACGCGTGACGGAAAAACGGTGAGAAAGTTATAGGGTGAAAGAGATAGATAGAATAAGAAAGTCAGAGAAAGACAGAGAGAGAGAGAGAAGGCAAGAGGAAAGAAGATGGGAAGAAAATGAAAGAGATAAATACAGATAGAGACTGAAAACCAAAGAGTGAGACACAATAAAGACTAAAAAATTAAGTGAGTAAGCGAGTGGGATGTAAAGAAGATGAAAAAGTTTTAAAAAAGGGAAAAGATAAAAAATGTAGACATAGTAAGCACGACGAAAAAATAAGGTGAGAGAGTTATAGTGTAAAAGAGACAGAATAAGAAAGTCAGAGAAAGACAGAGAGAGAGAGAGAGAGAGAGAGAGAGAGAGAGAGTGAGAGAGAGAGGTGGGAGGAAAACAAAAGAAATAAAGGCAGATAGAAAGTGAGAAACATAGAGTGAGACACAATAAAGACTAGAAAAATTAAGTGAGTCAGCGAGTGGGGAGAAAAGGGAAAAGTTTTAAAAAAGAGAAAAGGTGAAAAATATAGACATAGCAACCAAGCCGGAAAAATAAGGTGAGAGAGTTATAGGGTGAACGGGGCAGATATAATAAGAAAGGCAGAGAGAGAGAGAGAAAGAGAAAGAGAGAGAGAGAGAGAGAAAGAGAGAGAGAGTGAGAGAGAGAGGTAAAAAATAAATAAGAAAGAAGACAAATAATGCTAACTAAAAGTGTGTGGTGATTAGTGACCGTTAATCGATATTTATTTAGAAATCGTGAGATATTTAAAAAAAGTTGGTAAATTATTACAAGCTGTTATAAATATTTAAAAAATCCTAGAGTTCAGTATGTAACGATTCATATTATTCATTACCTAACCGCGTAAATCCAAGAATATGATATTTTCATCTATTTTTTTATAGTTATTCAGATATCGTGAGATGCGGGTTGGTGTGATGTAGATTTCAGAAAACATTTTCTTTATCGTGCCAACGTTTCTATCTTTATTGAGATCATCTTCAGGGCCTGGGATTTACAAACATTGCTTACATATTACAAGTACATTTTGGATGTAGAAAAGTGAATTTATACAATGCAAAATATATTTTTTTATATATTCAATCAAAGTATTTCTATTCGTTCAAAGTGTTTGTTTTCTGTGTAATTGTGCCATTCTTGTGTGTCGTGTCGAGAGTGCCTGTGAGATTTAGCTATTTTTTGTTTATATACGTTGGATTTTGAAGGGGTGGGGAAGGACAAAAGACATTTTTGTATAAGGCGTCGTCTTCTTTGAGGTGAAAAGAGCCGACGAAGGGAAAAAATGTGTTGGTAATGGTTCGGACAGATTATCCTTTCAGAATAGAAAGGGATAAAATAGGAAAAGGAAAGCTAAATTGTTGGGAAATTAGACTATGTGAAAAATATTTGATGTGTGGAATGTAATGTGATAATAGGTATGTTATCTGTATTGAATTTGATNTATTAAGTAGTTAAGTGAGTAATAGTTGTTAATAGAATGAGAAATATATTTAATATTAGACAGAGAAAAATACGTGTAAGGTGAGACTGAGAAAGCGACATACATTGTGAATACAGTAAAGCGAAAATAAGTAAACCTTAAGGACGTAACTGAGAGTAAAGTTAAAGGGAATGAGAAAGAGACAGACTAAAAAGTAATAAGTATGTAATAAGTATCTAAAAAGTATAAACGTGAACCAAATCGTACGAAATTGTGCAGCAAAAGGCACAGTAATAGATGTAAAAGGAAATAGATTTCCGTAGTCATTTTTTATCATTTAAGGCAAAATAAATATTTAATTATAGTTCATTCACATTAGATTTATGCAATAGTAAGTTAATAGTTGGTGGTACAACATTTCAATCTCATTGAAAAAATCATAATATGCTTACTTATCCATAACTAAAAATGATACTAATCGAACTATTTTGATTTACTCTTTGTGAGAGATTTTAAGTACATAATGAATAATACTGCCTAAATAAATTATATTGCATCAACATCTTTAATTGATTGTTGCAATATTGCAGACGAAAACGATAGAGAAATAAATCAATTTTATGCATAAAAATCGAGTAAATCAAACCTATTGAAATATAAAAAATTGGCATTTTCTCTTTCCGTTGCCTACGGGAAATACTGAGTTCCGTTATTTCTATACGCGCAGAATGGAAAAAAAAACTATTTTTATGCTCAACATACCCTATTCTACACCAGTTTGATTTAGGACTTGTAAGTGACGTGCCCGAGGCGGTTCATATACACCGCAAGGACTCACGTAGGCTTGTTAAAGTCGGAAGTGCGATACTATCAACCGTGTTTACAGTGTCAGCCTTACAGCCTTTTATCAGATCGATAATTGTAAATTATTGTACATTTTTATTACGTGTTCGTTTGAAGAAATGAAAACTATGCAGTGTAAGAAAAGTGATCATATAGAAATAAGATTCCCAAACAAAAAACAGGTCTTTTCTCATAATTTAAAATTCAGTTGTTTGTACCACCCGCTTATTTTCAATATTTTAACATTTTTAACTGTAATACAGTCTGACGTAAATTGTCTACGTTGTCTGCTATAATTACAGTTCTTTTATTGTTTTTCTTCGTAAAAGTTTGTATGGCATATCAGCCATATGAATATACATACTTTTGTTTGTACTAATATGTAGTAATTAATCTCCACAAGTTTTTTGATTTTTTTTAAATTCTTGTGAACAACCTGTTTTATTGGCCAACGAGTGGATGAAGACAAAGTGAACAGATTAACCCTGATCACTTAACTACATCCCCGTCTTTACACGTTGATTTACTTTCCCATTCATTCGTTTTTCGCTTTATATCATCTTTATAAGTTTTTTGCTAAATTTGACAAAAAGTAGAAACGCGTAGTGACATACATAAGACAGCGAGTATAGACTACCTCAGGTAGATGATTAGGGTCAATTATTTCAACTTTCATAGCAGATAGTAATATAACTTTTCATTTTTGCTTTATGACAAATAAACAACTTTTCTTGTAACTAATCATTTTATGTAAGGTCTCAGTTGAAATGAAAAAGTTAGTGTCACGAGCGGGATTCGAACACACGACCTTCGGCTGGGTTCGCATCCTGCTTCTGATACTAACTTTTTAATTTTTATTAAAACATAAAGAGATTAATTAATTTAAAGAAGTAATTTGGTCATTCGGAACACTAAATATAATAGATTTTCTTGTTATTTCGTCATAAGTAGTGAAGCTTGTAGCTCACTCAACGAGCTTGAAAAACACCGCAATACGGAATTCGCCCAGATATTCTAAAAGGTCCAGTTGGACATTTTCCAGTTGGAGGAAACACTTAATTTCATCGGAAGTGGTTCAGCGTGATACACTAGTCTGCACCAATTTTTTATATTATATTATATATCCGTCCTTTCTCTTACATAATGAGACTACAGACTTGAGATCACTAATTCTAATCTAATGTTTTTTGTAATCAAAGTACGTCAAAATATATAAGATACATATATAACACCCCTTACCAATGGACCTTAGTAGGTGAGAAAACAGTTTTAAATTAAAATTTAATTCTTCACAAAATTAAAAAAATCAAAGAAACATTGTGTACGTAACTATTCAGAAATCGTGAGATGCGGTCTGGTGTGAGGTAGTTTTCAGAAAAACATTTTCTTTATCGTGCCAATGTTTCGATCTTTATTGAGATCATCTTCAGGGCGGGGGATTTACAAACATTGTTTACATTTAACAAATACATTTAGGATGGGGAAAAGTGAATTTATACAATGCAAAATATATTTTTTTTATTCAATCAAAGTATTTCTACTCACTCAAAGTGTTTGTCTTCTGTGTAATTGTGCCATTCTTGCGTGCCGTGTTGCGAGTGCAGTGAGTCTCAACACGACACGCAAGAATGGCACAATTACACAGAAGACAAACACTTTGAGCCCTGAAGATGATCTCAATAAAGATCGAAACGTTGGCACGATAAAGAAAATGTTTTTTTGAAACATACATCACACCAGACCGCATCTCACGATTTATGAAAAATTATCGATTAACGGTCACTAATCACCACACATTGTGTACGTATTTCAATGTTATAAACATTTCGATGGATTGATTTAGTACAACAAAACAATTTACAAGATGGTAGTAAATGAGAATAGATATACAAAAAGTAACAAAAAACTGAAAGAGTTCCAGTAAAGTAGTTTTTTTTTTTAAAGAATATAGATTCGTCTGAATTACCATTTAAAGTTCAAAAATACGAATTACTACGACAAACCAAAAATAGAGCTTTTTCAGCAAGAGTCGCCAATGACATTTTTTCCTTTGTGCATCTTCAAATTTAACAACTTCTTTTCATTCTATCTAAATTCAACCAAGAATGGTTTTCCTTTTAGAATATCCCAATAATATTTGGATTTTATGTCACTATGGATTACAAAGAAAGAATGAAATCAACAAAAATGTCTCAAACGTTTTAGTTATTTATTTTTTTAAATCACCGGTTCTAATTTAATTTCCGAGGTGACATTTGGGTCGTTACGAATAGGTTATAAGATTCTAAAGTGCTGGAAATTTTCAGAAAGAACAATGAAATCATTTCAAAAAAATATTGTGATTTGGCGTTTGGATGACCATTGAATTTGAAAAAAAAAATAATTAAACCCTAATTTCCCAACGAAAACGAAATAAAATCTCTTTGATTATACGAATATTTAGAATTTAACAAAATCAGTCCAATTTTTTCCAAAAATATTTATTTTTGGCTTTTTCGTATGGGTACATAAAAACAAAAATAAATTTTGTTTCTTAGAAAAAATTAATTTCACTCTATTTTGCTTTGTTCCTTGGTAAAATATGTAATTATTTTATCAAAAATCAAAATGATATTAGTTAATTACATCCCGAACTTTACTTATTACAACCATTTGCGAAGACCAATTTTTTTTACGTTTTGAAAATCAAAAATATGATGATAAATTTAAAACCTCTTTACCGATCTACAAAAATAAATTTTGTTTCTTAGAAAAAATAATTTCACTCTATTTTGCTTTGTTCCTTGGTAAAATATGTAATTATTTTATCAAAAATCAAAATGATATTTGTTAATTACATCCCGAACTTTCCTTATTACAACGATTTGCGAAGACTAATTTTTTTTTACGTTTTGAAAATCAAAAATATGATGATAAATTTAAAACCTTTTTACCGATCTACAGACAACTTAAAGGTATTTAGAACTGTAAAAACTCCACGTACATTAGAATCATAGGTATAAAATAATCCGTTTGAGCTGTTTTTCTTCATTTAATCCTTAGGTTCCCACGTAAACTGACGTAAAATGTCTTTGTTTATAGGAATGTTTAGAAATTAACACAATCCGTATTTCGAATATTTGTCATGCCGTCAAACGAGAATAAATTCCAGAAGAGTTATATATTTCTAAATGGAACAAAATGACACCGGAGATAAATGAAATTCCCTGATATAATCTAGCTAAAAAAGGCTATTTTTTGTTTGTCAGTCGTATTTAAGGGCTTTAAAGGATGCGTAAAACGAATATCGTTTATTTTGTGTTTTAGAAAACAATATTTTTACCTACTTTACATCGAGCATCTTTTCGTTTAGTTTACGACTTATAAATATAATTTTATTGCACGATCCTTTGTATTAATTTCCTATTTCAGATCCGAAAAAATCAATGATATATAGTTATTTCAATTAATTACTCTTTTTGTATAAGATCTTGGTTGAGAAGGAAAATTAACAGTCACGTGGGGATTCGAACCCACGACCTTCGGTAGATACGACGCTGCTCTACCACTTGAGTCGATCCATTCGGACACCAACTGTCGAGCCGAACGTCGCGTGTTCGAAACCAGCTCGTGACACCGAATTTGAATTCATTGAAACGTCTTCACATAAATGGCTACTTCATAAATTAGAACAATAGGTACATAATCCGTTTGAGCTGTTTTTCCGTGATTTCATCCTTATTTTCCCACGTAAACTGATATAAAATCTAGAATGAATTTAGAACGTTCAATTTTTTCATCTCAACCAAGACCTTACATTAAAATAATAATTAATTGAAATAATTAATATGGTCAATTAGACTGCTAAACATAAATGGATTGGTATGTAATAATTTTTAACTACATGCCAACAAAGCATAAAAACTTATTTTAACGAACTTTATTTATGTACACTACTTATTCTTTTCGGTTTTACGATAACGCTCGGACATGTGCCTAATATTTTTCGAATTATCATCTTGTTAGTTGCGCTCAACCTTTTGCGTCACCTTGAGCAACAACGTCATGCTGAATGTTTAATAGGATCGACTTGAGACTTGATTTATTGTTGGTCGGGCGATAAATTCTCAACTCCACTCGGCTCAACTTGCGGGCACAAGGGTTGGTAAACCGCTAAAATGTTCTCCAGGAGGACAGCGGAAGGTAACACCGTTCATCGACCACCTCAAAAATTAATGAACTGTAATTTTATTTTCCTCATCTAGCATAGAGCCACAACCTGTTGTCGGTTTACCACGGTTTTCAAGAGAGGTTTTATGGTCTAGTATTTATGGCTGTAAACGTAAGTGACAGGCTTTACGCCTCAAACGATCATAAACCTATTTTATTATTGGGTACGAAAATCTACGTATGATAGTTAGAGGAAACACTTCAGGTATTGATAGTTCAATAGGGAAAATAAAGATTACCTCAGCAAATATCAAAGAAAGATTTTATTATTTCATAACACGTCTGTTATTAAGGTAGCACGTACATCAAGACAAATGAACTACTAACTAACGATTAATTTATTTATACTACCTTTTTTGCAACGAAAATACAGCATGGCTGACGCACAAAAGGGAAACGCCACCAAGCGGTATTGGTTTGAAAAAACCTCCACCTTCGGAAATAAGGGCAAAAATTGACAAAATGAAGATGACCCTAATGAAAAAGTAGAAGGAATGGAAAGGCGAAATCGCAAAACTTGTCTTTTGTAGCCTTGACACATCAGTGGTATACGTCACGATACAGTTCAGCACGACTGAGAAGTGTTGCGGGTTTAGTAGGTGTGATGAATGATTTATTTAACTTTGTTCTTTTTGCACTCATATTTTTATATAATATGTATGTAAATAATAATAATAATAATAATAATACATGAAGATAGCCGTAATTTATTTCTGCTCCCCTTCGAGCAGCTCCCCTGTTTTAAATGTCTAAATTTTGGATACAATTTCTTCGTGTAAGAAGAAGGTATTTAGGTGGATGTGGGCTGGAAAGGCACGAAAAGACTGTTCCTTGTCAGTCTCCAGTGTGCATGAATTGTCAAGGCCCACATAACACCTTGGTGCGTTATTGCCCAAAATATAAATATGAAACCAAAATTTTGGAGCTGAAAGTGAAAAATAAAATAACGTTCAATCAAGCAAAGTCCCTAATAGGCTCTGGCCTTATTCAAAAAGGGATTGCCTTTGCCGAAAAAGTAAAAATGGGCACGAAAGAAATAGGTTGTCAGACGGAGTCAGGGAACAACCCACTGAACGTAATCCAAATTTGTCATCTGGCCAAAAAGAATCGAAACCAAAAATGGTAGAAACCATGGTCCAATGTTCCCTTATGGATCCCCCTGTCAATGGTTTTGTCCCCATCCTACCTCCCCCTTCCCTTTCACCACTCAACTCTCCTCTCCCTCATTCTGCTTCTCCGATTAATGGAGAACATCGAGCACCTTTGTCCCCAAAAAATCCCCCCAAAATTACGACGCCCCCCAAAAATAAGAGGGGCTGGAAAAAGGGGAGGCCAAGGAAAATAGTTGTAGAAAATCTTAAGTAGTCAGTTTAGCTGACTCCTGTTAGGTAGAAGGTTGAAATTTTAGATTAATATGGAATCAATCATCCAATGGAATGTGAGAGGACTGAAGAATAATTATTGCTTTTTGAAGAGGATCATGGTGGACCATACTCCTTTTATCATTGCTCTTCAGGAGACTCACCTTAAGAAAACGGAATCCTTTACGTTGAGAGGTTACAACGTTTTTTCTAAAGAGGCTNACATACTGAACTCTAGTATTTTGTTATATTTATAACAGCTTGTAATAATTTTCCAACTTTTTTAAATAAATCGTCAATGTGTAAAATGGCATACAAAATGGATTAAGAAATACTGTCAACCTCATTACTATTATTACTAGTTCTTGACATAAGCTAATTTTAACCACTTTTCAGAAGAGAGAAGAGAGAGAGAGAAAAGAAAGAGAGAGAAATGAGAGAGAGAGAGAGAAAAGAAAGAGAGAGAGAGAGAGAGAGAGAGAGAGAGAGAGAGAGAGAGAGGAGAGAGAGATGTCAGAGGACAGAGAAAAAAGGAGATGGAGAGTCCTCTTTAGAGGTACAAATATAATGACATCACGGCGAATAGTTCTACGTTTTTGCAAGAGCTGCCGTTCATGATTGATGAAAGAATTTATTTAGTCAAGCGGACTGTGAAACCTAATAAAAATAAAAATAAATTAACCATAATAGTCCGTTGTGAAATGAATAAAATATTTAACACTTCAATTTTCACATTTATCTTTATAATTTATTGAATATAATTATAGCAGAACGTTTAAAAATAAATTTTTCATAAAATATTGAATTTATGTTTTATATCTGGTCTAGGAGAATGCCAAATTCAATAGCAAAATTAGAATTTTCGCTTTGGATGTATTCATAACAGTTCATCCCTTTGATTTATTATTATTTCACATGCGATATGTTGTCTAAATATTTGTCTGTTTACTTTTGGAAATACATGAAATCTAATATTACGAGGGACGAATTTCCTTGGTCCAATATTGCAAAAACATTGTCGGGCCAACTGCGGGACGAGTGGAAACAAGGAATTTCATAAAATTAAACTTAAATTTAAATTGTAATACTGATTTGACAATAACTGATCGTAAAACAAATAATAGGCATTGGCTACGTTGTTATATTTTCAGATTAAATTGAAAAACACGATTAAAAAAATCAGGACAGAAAGTAGATCTGAAATAAAGATTTAGTTTTAGGGACTATTTTTAAATCTAATGTGAAATACGAAGTACACCTTCATTTACTCCATTTCTAAATCAATAATTATTTCAAATAACCCCGATTTTGCCCTCAATAAGTTACATATATTGGTTTCATATTTAAATATTTATGTATTTACTTCAAACTGACTTTTGAAAGAAAACTTTCAGTTAACAGAATAAATCAACAATTGGAAACTAACGTACGATTGTAATAATTGAAAACTATGTATATATTTTAAACTGTCAATATAAATTTATATATAACAGTTTTAATCACTAAATAGTAATACAAAACAAATAGAAGTTATATTTAACGCATAGGGATAGGAAGGGAGAAAGAGAGAAAGAGGGAGATAGAGAGAGACAGAGAGAGAGAGAGAGAGAGAGAGAGAGAGAGAGTGAGAGAGACAGACAGACAAACAGACAGACAGACAGACAGACAGACAGAGAGAGAGAGAGAGAGAGAGAGGGAGAGAGAGAGATGTCAGAGGACAGAGAGAAAGGAGATGGAGAGTCCTCTTTAGAGGTACAAATATAATGACATCACGGCGAATAGTTCTACGTTTTTGCAAGAGCTGTCGTTCATGATGGTTTAGCCTACTAGTAGCGCCGTGAAATTGGGTTTGTTTTAACNATAAATAATATGGTTCGTTACGTACTGGACGAATGGAATAACCCTAGTATTTTTTGTTTTGTTTATGAGATATATATCACAGCTTGTAATATTTTCTCAATTTACTTTTAAATAAATCGAAAACGTATAAAATGACTTACTGCAATACTTTTAGCTTTCTTAGGATATAGCTATATATAAATTGAAGAAGTTGAACCAAGTTTTAAAATGAAAAATGCATTTCACGTTGGTTATCGGTTCTTCTATTAATCAGGATCAGGTGGATACGATGGGGAAAATATTGTCGGAAATTGCTTCACAGTTGGAAAATCTCGGGGGAAGGAGTCGTAGATCCGTTGACAAATGCAAGATACCGAAGGCACGTATCTACTCTGTCACATAGCTCCCCCGCCTCCTTTCGCGCTAAAAGAAAAGAGAGCTTCGGACGGGACTTTTGATCTGAAAAAAATTACCCCGCAGGTGTCCTCGGACGCTTTTTCCGGGGAAAAAGTTGCCTGTGAGCATGTGCTACTATCGGTGTGGAATTCCCTTATCGCAACTCTAAAAGAAATTCCCGGGCCACGCGTCCCTGATGAATTCAATCTGATTCTCAAGCGGCTCCAAACTTTGGTAACTCGATAGAAAGGTGGGGCCTGGTTCAGGAAAAGGGCCAATAAGAGGATGAGAATTAGGTTTTTACTCTAACTCGACGTTTTCACCTTGAACACACATATTATAAACCCTCCATTCTCTTCGCATTATACCTTAAATAAAACCTGAAAAGAACTTGCTTTATAATGATAAATTATCTATCCAGATTTTTATAATATAAATTCAGTGAATTTATTTACATGAAATATATATATACTTCGTTTTCCAAACGGTATTAATTTGCCTTTAAATTTAAATCATTTTTAGGTATTACTGAATATATTGAAACGAACATTTAATTTTTTTCATGAGAGTCTCACACCTTTTTTAACATCAACGAGCTCAAATTAATCGTAAAGTGTTGTACAATTATATTCGTCGTTATTTTAGCACTTCACGGAATTATTATTTGTCAGCATTTCAATCAAGTTTTGAAGTTGAAATACTAAAACCAATTTCAAAAATAAACCGTTATTAACAACTTCGTATTATTATATTTTTTAACTATTTGCTTTCAATTCTGGTATAATAAATTGTATCATGAAAAAACAGAAAAAATCGATTAAAACTATTCCTTTAAAAAAAAGTCTCCAATGCTCAATATCAAATTAAAAATTAAACGCTTATGCCCAAAGCTGTGGACCATAGATGAATATTAACCTAGGAACGGCTATAAAAATATTAGTTTTCGCAGGTAAGGCAATCAGAGCGTGACAGGTTTTCGTCAGATAAGTTTAATTGTTGGATTTTTATTTAACCTAGAATGTAATTGAAAGTTTTCGAATGAGTAGGAAGCATAATATTTATAACTTTTCACTTCTTCAATTGGATCAGATTTGTAAGACCAATGGGTGAAATGCCAACATGAAATGTCCGTTCCCAACATTTTTTTAGTAAAATTACTATATAAAAACAAAATAATTTTATTCGAAGTATTTACCTTCATTCTCTATACGTTTTTCCCAACGCGTGACCAACTTTTTTATTCTGAAATTGAAGAATTATGAGCTTTGAAATGAAATAAATCTGAAAACGTTTTTTTGGACTTGGATATCATTTTCGAAAAATTTTCCTTTGATGAAATTGTTTAAAATCCTAAACAGGTAAAAATCTGTTGGGGACAAGTCTCGAGGATAAGATAGGTGTTGAGCTTCGCAAATAAGCCCTCTCAATTTGGTTACAGTATGTTTTCAAACATGAGGCCTGTAGTTGGTCTCACCTTTAGACAAAAATCAATGAAAAGATAGACTTTCCACATATCTTCTTTAAATGACAGTTTTCTGTCGAAAATTAAATTTTTACATCATACACCCTCCTTTTATTACATTAACTTTATATATTTGTGTATTAAAAATTGAGCAATTATGATAAATATCAATTTGTTGTTTTCCTAATTCGCTACATGTTACTATTACATGTTACTACATGTTACTATTACATGTTACTACATGTTACTATTACATGTTACTACATGTTACATGTTACTACATGTTACTATTACATGTTACTACATGTTACTATTACATGTTACTACATGTTAAATTACATGTTACTACATGTTACTATTACGCTACTTGTGACACGTCACTATGTTTAAACATTTCACATGTTTAAAGATAGATATACTATTTACTTGACTACTTGACACTAATGAATCATAAAGGTTAGGTCGCATTGTAGCAATTACATATTTTTCTCCATCGGTTTTTAAAAAAGATTTTTATAAAACAATGCAATATAGTGCAATAAATCTTTTACTAAATAAAATATTTTCTTATAATACAAACAATCAAATCATTATGATAAATATTTGATTATATTGTTTATCCTCTATATTACTTTAAGGACTTTCGTTTAACGATTGTTTTAATAAAATGTTAATACAAAAACTATAAAACAATTCTCACACTTTTTTTTCCAAAATTAAAGATCCCAGACCAGTAACAAATAAATCGGACGTAATTTATAAAATCAATTATTTAAATTGTCCGGCAACTTAGTATTACATCCCAATATCTGGATTAGAAAGTAAAGCAACATGTCTATGATTGCAAAAAAAACCTAAAAAATCCTACAGCATTGGCTACCCACCATTTTTAACACCAACACAATTTCGACTTAAACCATCCAAAAATATTACACACAGAATAAAACAAGCATAAACATAACTTTTTAGAAATGGTTTACATCAACAGGGATAAACACAGCAACAATTACAGAACAGACACACGTACATGTGCCATGTAACATACATAAATATCATCACAACACACAAAACATACAACATATAAAACAATCATCACATTCCAGTCATAAAAACATTCGTACATAGTCTAACTCTTCAACAATTTGTCCTTCCTTTCGCTAATTATCACCGTCTATACAATCCTGAAAGGATAATCAGCCTGGTTATTCAGAATTCTTCAGTTCTTGCATAAAAAAAGTTTTTCACGGTTGGCAAAAATGTGTAGAGAATGAAGGTAAATACTTGGAATAAATGTGTGGTGATTAGTGACCGTTAATCGATATTTATTTAGATCATCTGCACTCATCGAGAGTGCACGACACGCAAGAATGGCACAATTACACAGAAGACAAACACTTTGAGCCCTGAAGATGATCTCAATAAAGATCGAAATGTTGGCACGATAAAGAAAATGGTTTCTGAAACCTACATCACACCAGACCGCATCTCACGATTTCTAAATAAATAAACTTTGAATAAATATTAATACATTTACGTTTTACTGGTCGATTGACCAAGTGACTTCTTTCAATTAATTATTCTTTTTACGTAAGGTTTTGGTTGAGATAAAACAGTCATTGTTACGAGTGGGATTCGAACTCACGACCCCGCAACCTTCGGCTAAATACGCCGCTGTTCTACCAAGACCTTACCTAAAAAAATAATTAATTGAAAGAAGTAACTTTGTCAATAGACCACGAAAACGTAAATGGATTAATATTTAATAAGTAAAAGAAGTATCACTTCACCAAACAGCTACTCGTGGCCAAGTTGGTAAGAATGCTGATTACACGACATTTAAAAATGGCAAAATAAAAGGAAAATTCGAACGGGCGAACCATTACCCATTTTTTCCCATTTTCGGCTCCTTTCACCTCAATGAAGCCAGATAAAAATGTCTTTCTATCCCTACTTCCTTCCCCACCCCTTCAAAATCCAACGTATATAAACATAAAACATCAAAAACAATCAATTGGAGTGAGTAGAAATACTTTGATGGTATCTAACATTTCTAGCATTGTATAAATTCATTTTATTCACATCCTACGTGTATTGGTAAAATTTACACAATGTCTACAAATCTCAGTCGCTGAAGATGATCTCAATAAAGGTCGAAACGTTGGGACGATATAGAAAATGATTATTCAGAAATCGTGAGATGCGATTTGGTGTGAGGTTTGAGAAAGACATTTTCTTTATCGTACAAACGTTTCGATCTTTATTGAGATCATCTTCAGGGCTCAAAGTGTTTGTTTTCTGCGTATGTGTGCCATTCTTGCGTGTAGTGTTGAGAGTGCCCAACATAAAGAAAATGTTTTTCTAAAACCTACTTCAAACCAGACCGCATCTCACGATCTACAAATATTAATTAACTAACGGTCACTAAATAGCACACGTTAGTTTACACCTGTAATCTCTCATGTTTGTAATTACACCGTGTATTTATTTGGATAATATTGTTTTAGATACGGTACCATTTACCACACCTTGACGTTTATAATCTTTCAGCCTTGACAAGAATGTCCTGGGACTTTGTAGAACTGATAAGTAAAACAATTACCAGAAAATCTATTTATTTATCACACAAATAAATTTAGTTGGCTGTTATAAAACAGTTTGTCATAATTATTCATGACAAGTGGTTATATTGTATCCGCCATAAAGCCGGGAGGGGTGTATTTGTCAGGAAAGTGTTAGAACGTGATCTATCAAGGGGTGTTCGGGAAACCGTCAGCGGGGCTCATCTCGGCGATGTGGATGAGCCGAACTTCCTCTCGTTTCGACGTTAACTCGCGTAGACAAAACATCATTATACTCGAGGCACTTGAGCCACCAGGCCTAAAGTGATTTTTCACTCTCGGCCCTTCTCCTTCTTTAGAAACGGCTTTCAAATGAATTTGTTCAGTTTAACTTCTCTATTATATTGTTTTCATTGGAAGAAGAGTAATCACTTGGATAAAGAAACGCTCACAATCTACTGTCAAGATGGCAGTGAAAAGTTCTGGACCCTTTCTTCTAAGGATCAAAAGATTAAAGCTTCAAAATATTTTCCAAACAAAAAACCCTTTAGTATATTGGGTTGTTTCACAAGAAATGTCATATTTTATTATTTTCAGAAATTCAGAGAGGATAAAGCTATTTTCTGTTGCTTACTTCCAATTGTTTCCATATTATAATTAAACGGTTACTAATTCTCCACTTTTCTTTATAATGAAGAGCTCCACATTACATTACATACTTTTTTAGTATGCCATCAAATATGAACATGAAAACATGCGAACTTCATGTAATATTCCTTTACGCGTTTAAACTCGGTCATTCGGCAGCTAAGGATGCAAGAAACATCAGTAAAGCCGGGAACAAACTTATTCGATGCAACCTGACGCAAATCCAAAGTCCATTTTTCCTTAAGACTGTATTACCCTCGTGCATATCTGTCCGATGCCATGCAAAGCTACCCTACTCTCCGCTACGCTATCTATCCAGATTTTCATCGGGTAGCATCAAGTAGTCGAAGACAAAAGAACCGGACACTCATAGTTTTATTTCAAACTCTATGTATTATTGTCGGTAAATTAATTAGTACATACTTATTTTAATATAAACCAAATTAATCGAGATCAAAAATTCATTAGTTTTTATTTAAAACAAGTAATTATTCGGAGATGGTGAGATGCGGTGTCGTGTGACGTAGGTTTTTTTTCTTTATCGTGTGAACGTGTCGATCTTTATTGAGATCCTCTTCAGGGCCTGGGATTTATAAACATTGTTTAACTTTTAAAAATACATGTAGGATATTAAAATAAACGAACTTATACAATGCTAGAAATTTTAGATTCCATCAAAGTATTTGTACTCATTCAAAGTGTTTGTTTTCCGTGAAGATGTGTCATTCTTCAGTGTCGTGTTGAGAGTGCCAGTGAGATATTTAAAAAAAAAGTAATTTTAATGATATGGTAGAAAATCTATCAAAACACCGGAATACCATTTTGTGATATAATGAATTTAACTAACAATTATTACACATTTTGCTTATAAAATTTAATTAACAATTTATTTAATGGTTTTGCTCATACAATTACACCATTTTCGTCGAGTACCGTAAGAACAGGACACCCATAATTTTTGTAGTTTATCTTAATTGTAATTTTGTCGTTATATTAATTAAATTATTAAAATTAATTTAATTAATTAATAAAGTTGTATTTACTTAAAGTGTTTGTTTTCCGTGTAGATGTATCATTCTTGGGTATTGTGTTGAGAGTACCAGTAAGATATTAAAAAAAAGTAATTTTAATGATTTGTTAGAAAAAAAGTAATTTTAATTATTTGTTAGGAAAAAAAAGTAATTTTAATGATTAGGTACCAAACACAGAAATACCCTTTTTTGATGAAATGAATTTAACTAAAATGTTATTACACGGTTTTCGTCATAAAATTTATGCAACTATTTATTTCACGGTTTTGTTCATAAAATTACACCATTTTCGTCGAGTAGCGTCAGAACAGGAAACTCATATTTTTTGTAATTTATATCAAACTATTTATATGTAATTTTGTCGTTTATGTTAACTAGAACATGCTTATTTTAATGTACACCAAATTAAACGAGATTAAAAATTCTTGAGTTTTTATAAAAATTATTTAATTTTGATGGTTACGAAGAAATCTATCAAACCACCGGAATACCTCCATTTTAAAGCAATTAAGTTTAGCCTACAATTTATTACATGGTCGTGCTCATAAAATTTATCTAAAATTTATTTCACTGTTTTGCTCATAAAATTACACCATTTTCGTCGAGTAGCGTCAGAACAGGACATCCATATTTTTTGTAATTTATATCAAACTATTTATATGTAATTTTGTCGTTTATGTTAATTAGAACATGCTTATTTTAATGTAAACCAAATTAAACGAGATTAAAAATTATTTAATTATGATGGTTAGGCAGAAAATTTATCAAAATACCGGAATAAATTTATTTAAAACAGCAATTATTACATGGTTGTGCTCATAAAATTTCAATAACAATTTATTTCATGGTTTTGCTCAAAATAATGCACTAAGAACAAAAGAGGCGTTGCGACGCTGTGTGACTGTACGTGACGTGCCCTTGAAACGCATGGATGTGCACACCCGACTAAAACGTGACAAGGTGTCAGGTAGCGTCGGGTAGCGTTGCATTAGGTAAATGTGTTCCCCGGTTATGGCGTTTGTGGAAGAGAGTGTAAATGAACGAACCATTCGCTGTTGGTTTACTAAGTTTTCGGAATGGAATACCGCATTGGAAAACGAACCCCGGGGAAGATCTCCAACTTTAATTGACAACGATGTCCTTAAGCTTCAGCCGGAAGAAAACCACTGTCAAACAGTCTGAAAACTCGAAGCTTACCTAAATGCAAGTGCAGCTACCGTGTCAAGAAAATTAAGGAACATAGGAAAAGTTAAAAAGCTTGAACTATCGGTTCCTCATGAGTTCGCTGAGCGACAGAAGTGAAAGAATCTTGAGACAAAAACCTAGCCTTTTCTTCAAAGAATAATCACTTGCGATGACAAATGGGTGGCATATAAAGTGGTTAAACATTGACGAAATACCAGAACACATTCCAAAACCAAATTTACGCCCAAAAAATTAATGGTCACTATATGGTGGTCCATGGCTGGAATTAATCAATCACCAATGCATTTTGCCTAGAGGTGAGACCATTACTTGAACAACGTACAGGATGGAGATTGACCAAGTGCAAAAAAAAAATACTCAAAAAATAACCTTCATTGGTAAATCAGAAAGATCCTATACTCCTCCATAACAACAACAGGCCTCATGCTTGAAAAAATTGAAAGAGCTAACGTAGGAATTTCTTCAGGATCCATCTTATTCTCCAGACTTGTCGCCAACAGATTTTACTTGTTTAGAATTTTAAACAATTTCCTTAAAAAAAAAACATTTTTTGAAATCAATATAAGTCCAATAAGCGTTTTCAGATTTTATTTCATTTCAAAGGTCAGAATTCTCCAGTTCCAGAATAAAAAAGTTGGTCACGTTTGGGAAAAAAGGGAAGAGAATGAAGGTAAATACTTTGAATAAATTTTGAATAAATCCATTTACGTTTTTTCGGTCAATTGATCAAGTTACTTCTTTCAATTAATTACTCTTTTTATGTTAGATCTTGGTTGAGATAAAAAAGTCAGTGCCACGAGCGGGATTCGAACCCACGACCTTCGGCTAAATACGCCGCTGCTCTACCACTTGAGCTATCATGACTTCGATTCTCTAGCACATCAACTCTCCATTTTTGTCTCAGCCAAGACCTTACCTTAAAAGAATAATTAATTGAAAGAAGTAACTTGATCAATTGACCACTAAAACGTAAATGGATTAATATTTAATAAGTAAAATAAGTACCACTTCACTAAACAACTACTCCTGGCCTCTTCATAAGTCGCTGAGAATCGAATCCTGATTACACGACATTGAAAAATGTCGACAAAAAGAGGGAAAATTCGAACGGGTATAGGTTGAGATGAAGAGTTGGTGTCCGAAGAGATCGAAGTCACAATAGCTCAAGTGGTAGAGCAGCGGCGTATTGTGCCGAAGGTCGTTGGTTCGAATCCCGCTGGTAACACTGACATTTTTATCTCAACAAAGACCTTATATAAAACGAATAAAATTATTTTGTTTTTATATTGTTATTTTACTGAAATACCTTTGCCTTGGAAACGGACATTTCATGTGAAACAACCCAATACTTACCCCTAAAAAAAGGATCTAAATTGCAGATATGAAATTATGATATATCGAGCGATTCTAGTAAACAATATATATAAAAGTGTCATCTCATGTAATAAAATATAAAGGTTGAAACCGTGTCGAAGCAGAAAAAAAAATTATTCAACAGTTGTGAGCCGACGCCCGAAAATATCCCCGCCTCCGAAGTTGTGATTAGCGTGCGACCTTACGTTCTAGTGGGTACAAACACGCGAAACGTTTAAACACACTCAAAACAAAATCGAACGTTTTATGTACAAGGGAAAATAGAGCGGTTGTAAAAAGTTTATGACCCCCTGGGCAAAATCGAACGCTGTCCGTTGAAATTAAACCCGGATCGGTAACGATTATCGTCAGGGTAGAAACTGTTGCAAATTGTATCTTATGTCCATTTTAATTTTATCACTTTCGAACCACTATAACCTAACTGACACTATAACCACCATCTCCATACTTTTACAAATCAAATGATAGCGGATAATTCCAAATCATAGAAACGACTAAAATATTAAACAATGATACATTTATGATTTAGTGGTCAATTGAACAAGTTATTTCTTACAATTAATTATTCTTTTTATGTAAGGTCTTGTTTGTGATAAAAAAAAGTCAGTGTCACGAGCGGGATTCGAAAATGGCAAAAGAGGGAAAATTCGAACGGTTGTAGGTTGAAATGGAGAGTTGGTGTCCGAGAGGATCGAAATCACGATAGTCCAGCTACCCTACGCACAATAATGATCGGGCATATTTTATATATATTCCATTTCATGATCGCTAGGTGTGACTAGCTGCGATTGTAGTGGGCTAACTTAATTTGAAAATATATTGCAACGAAATAACTCTAACAAAAACTCTGTTTGAATTCCGCAAGAAACAGTTTTTGGCGTTTCAAAAGTAAGTAAACACTTTGTCAATTACGCATGTTATGTTGGCGAAAAAATATAAAAAATGTACTTTACCAGATATTTCGAAATCATACAGCTGTATAGATTAATCTACTTTGTATTACACCTTTGCAACGTACCTGGAACAAAACAAACGAATCTAGATTAGCACAATAATTGAAAAGCAAAAAAATTTATAAACATTCAATATAAAAGTTTAATGGACGTCCAACTACCAGGTATTAACTTCTAAAACTTCACCTTTTTGCATTTTATCATTCGCATAAGTTTTATTAATGTGTTCTATTTAATTATTCTTTTTATGCTACGTCTTGGTTGAGATGAAAAAGCTAGTGTCACTAGCGGGATTCGAACGCGAAATCTGAAGGTCGTGAGTTGGAATCCCGCTCGTGACACTAGCTTTTTCATATCAATCAATACCTTACATAAAGATTAATTAATTGAAAGAAGTTATTTGGTCAATCGGGCCACGAAATGTAGTGGATTTAGTAAGTAAAACGAAGTATATATTCACTAAAAGCTCTACGTGGCCATTTCATTTGTCGCTGAGAATCGAATAGGTTACACGACATTTGAAAAATGGCAAAAAGGAGGGAAAATTCGAAAGGTGGATTGAGATATGAAGTTAGTGTCCGAGTGGAACGGTCACGATAGCTCAAGTGGTAGGGCAGCGGCGTATTGAGCCGTAGGTCGTAGGTTCGAATCCCGGTCGTGACACTAAGTTTTTTATTTCAACCAAAACCTGAATTAATTGAAAAGCATTTATTTGGTGAAGTGGACGACGAAACGTAATAAAACATAATAAGCAAAGTGAAATATACTTCACTAAAGCTCTCCGTGGCCATTTCATAGATTACACGACATTTGAAAAATGGCAAAAAGGAGGGAAAATTCGAAAGGTAGGTTGAGATGGGAAGTTGGTGTCCGAGTTGATCGAAGTGCTCAAGGGATAGAGCAGCTGCGTATTTAGTAGAAGGTCGTGAGTTCGAATCCCGCTCGTGACAATAACTTTTTCATTTCGCCGATAGTTGACATAAAGATTGATTAATTTAAAGAAGTTATTTGGTAAAAGGGATAACGAAATATAATGGGATACGTTATTTTCAACAGAATTTTGATTCGTTTTTAATTGGTTTAAAGTCGTAGGTTCGAATCCCGCTCGGGACGCTGACTTTTGTATCTCAACCTAGACCTTACCTAAAAAGAATAATTAATAAACAATAATATTCAACTGGGCTTTGGATTAACAAATTAATTCCAACACAATAACAATAACACATAACATAAACGACAGATCGAATAATTTTGTTTGTTCATGTTTGCGTAAATTATTAATCATCTCCAATTCTTTTCTTTTTTTAATTTGAACGTACGATCAGTAATATGGTCAAGGGGTAGGATAAAAACAAATTTCCAACATAACCGACACAGCCAAGCTTTCGACCGAAGCTTCAACACACGAGGGCCTATATTTTCAAACAAATTAACGAAAATTAACCGTTATTTTATAAACAAAAACAAATACCAATTTTTTACCACAAGTAATTACTTACTATATTGTTTTTCTTAGTTTGTAGTAAAGTGACATTAATTATTTTCTTTTACCAATTTAGAAGCTGAAAATTTCTTCAGTTAAATATTATCGAAGAAAAAACAGAAATAATTAATCAAAATTTAACCAAAATATCTTCTAGTGCCTGTGTAGACATAAGTATGTTTGGGATTTATAGAAGCTTAACATTTGTACCTGATATTAGCAATAAAATGAGGATACTAATCAAAATCAATATACCTGATACAAATATTTGTTTTATGCATTTGAACAGAGTTGGATCGATTAATCGCAAAGTGAAAAAGATGATTTGTGTAGCACGTCTAACGTTATTTATAGAGTATCCTGTATGGGATGTCCTACCAAATCCATTGGCGAGACCGTGCAAAGCCTAAAAAAGTAGTATAGACATAAAAATGATAGTAAAGATCCATCCAAATTGGTAACCCTGTTGTCACAACAACGGGCACAATTTTGATTTTGAAAATATTGACGTGCTGCATAAACAGTCTTCAGACGTGAGAAGAAAACTTTGTACGTTAACGTGGAGGAAATCCTTGTAATGTGAAGAATGTTTTTCAAAAAAGCAGACCACCTTATGCGAGTTTGTTAAAATTTTTAAGGGAGAGGACATCACAGGNTACCTGATACAAATATTTGTTTTATGCATTTGAACAGAGCTGGATCGATTAATCGCAAAGTGAAAAAGATGATTTGTGTAGCACGTCTAACGTTATTTATAGAGTATCCTGTATGGGATGTCCTACCAAATCCATTGGCGAGACCGTGCAAAGCCTAAAAAAGTAGTATAGACATAAAAATGATAGTAAAGATCCATCCAAATTGGTAACCCTGTTGTCACAACAACGGGCACAATTTTGATTTTGAAAATATTGACGTGCTGCATAAACAGTCTTCAGACGTGAGAAGAAAACTTTGTACGTTAACGTGGAGGAAATCCTTGTAATGTGAAGAATGTTTTTCAAAAAAGCAGACCACCTTATGCGAGTTTGTTAAAATTTTTAAGGGAGAGGACATCACAGGTGTGATTACGTAATCACGTGTCCTTCTCAATCTTATGTGTAAGTTATTAAAAATTTACTCAATTAATTTTTTTTACGAGGGTTCGCAACAGCAGAGGTCATATAAACCCTCAGGGTGCCGGTGTTTATGAAAAAAAAAACCATTTGTAAGTATGTCGGGTTTGAATGCAGGGCCGCTGGGTTCGAACCCGGGACCTTTACCTTACAGTGTTGAGTGCCCTGTCAAAGACTAAACCTTGCGGCCACCGACGCCCTCTACTCAATTAATTGTTGTAAAATTTGTGTCATAGGCGGGATTCGAGCCCACGATTTTTGGCTAAATACGCCGCTGCTCTACTACTTAATCTACCGTGACTTCCATCGCCCATGCCATAAACTTCCCATTTCGTCTCCCCGTTTATTCCAATTGTAAGCAAATCTCGGCTGGTCACTCAAGTGGTAAAGCAGAGGCGTATTTCGCTTAACGCCGTGGGTTCGAATCCCCCCTGTGACACAAATTTTGCTTTTCGAAAAAATTATGAACAATTAATGGAGTAAGTTTTTAACAACTTATACCTAAGATTGAAAAGGACACGTGGTGTTCGTTCATTTCGAAAATAATTGTGTATAATTAATTGATTAAATATACAATTAAGAATAAACTGATAAAAGTAAATAAAAATTTATTAAGAATTTTATAAAAAAATTATTAAGAATCAAAAATATTTAACTGAAAAAATTTTCAGCTTCTAAATTGGTTAAAAAAGTAATTAATGTCACTTTACTACAAATTAAAAAAAAGAATATAGTAAGTAACCTGTGCTAAAAATTGTTATTTGTTATTGTTTATAAAAAACTGTTAATTGTTGTTAATTTCTCTGAAAAGATAGGTCCTAATGATGACCTTGAAGCCCGGGTCGAAAGCTTGGCAAAGTTGGAAATTTGTTTTTATTCTACCTCTTGACCATAATACTGATCATACATCAAATTAAACTTCAAATGGTCGATAATTTCTCTTCAATTCCTTTTTAATGAACTTTGATTTCGTTTTTTTTTTTTTTTGTCAAAGTGAGGAACTTTTTTTAATAGAAACGTAAAATTAAGAGAAGGTTGACTTTAATTAAAAACACGAAGGCATCAAATAAATGGAAAAAAGTCATTTCTCTTGTTTTGATTGCATCCCGTGAAAGGGATGCTTTCTGGAGGAAATGTGACGAATGAAACGGCAAAAGCTCTTGTAACTTGGGTTAATTCGATACCCGATTCTATACATAAAAGGATATCTCAGGCCGGACGGAGACGGGTTCTCGTAAAAACATCTTTATAAAATCGTTTGGTCGACAAATTTAATAATGTGGAGGGGAGAAAGCTTTTAGAGAACCTTTGCGGCTCATTCACATCAAAGAGATTGCACAATGACGTCTTCCTCTCAATTAAATATTCAGGGCCGAAAAATTTCGCCCTACACCGCCACGCGCTATTTCGGTTGAAAACGTTAAATTCAATTGCGAATCGATGCCCGGGGAAAAAACAAAAATCCAAAGGTTTGTTCTTTCAAAAGAAAAAGGCAAAGATCAAAGAGCTGTATTGCTTTTTTTTACTTGTTGAATTTTCCAACACGTTCTTCTTTGAGATACGTTGTAAACGCTCCCATACAGTTAAATTTTGAATCATCAAAGGTGTTAACACGCATTTTTCGAAAAAACAAGGGACGACAAAAGGTCAATACACGAAAAGAACGTGGAATATTTTCGTTCAGAAACTAATTACGTTTTAAAAATAACAAGATATCACCATAAAAACCACTTTATAATTTAACATAATTTAATTTAAAATATACTATCGATAAATATAATACATTTTATTTATACCTTGAAGTTAGTAAGGCAGGGGCCAAGGTAGCCGAGTAGTTAGCAGGAGAGACTCTCGGCTCGTAAACCCCGCGGACATGGGTTCAATTCCCGCCGTCGCCTATCAGCTTTTTTTCACGATACCCTCCCCCCCAAAACGAATACGCATAACATTATTGTCTGGCATTGGCCTAATATGCATAGTAAAAAAAAAGAAAAAAGTTAGTAAGTCACTTTCTGCATAAAGTGGACCACATTGACTATTAAAAGGTTTAAAATGTATCGATTTCGACAAACCGTGGACAATTGCGAATTTAATCGCAGTATGGTTGTTCAGTTTTTTCCAAAACACTAACAAAAAACATTCTAAATACGAAAAAATCAATTTGAGACATACCCCTCTTCATCAGTTACACTTTTTTTTAGAAATAAGTTGGTTGGATATAAACATTGGAGTGACTGTCATACATAAATAATTATTGAGAATTCGTGAGATGGGGTCTGGTGTGATGTAGGTTTCATAAAAACATTTTCTTTATCGTGCCAACGTTTCGATCTTTATTGAGATCATCTTCAGGGCTCAAAGTGTTTGTCTTCTGTGTAATTGTGCCATTCTTACGTGTCGAGTTGAGAGTGACTCTCAGAAGTGGCCTGGGATTTACAAACATTGTTTAAATTCAACAAAAACATGTAGGATGTGACATGTTGTAAATCCCAGACCCTGGAGAAATCTCAATAAAGATCGAAACGTTGGCACGATAAAGAAAATGTTTTTCTGAAACCTACATCACACCAGACCGAATCTCAAGATTTCTGAATAATTATCGATTAACGGTCACTAATCACCACACAGGCATACATAATGTTGCGGTTTTGTAATGTTTTTATTAAAACGATCGAAACCACTATTTTTTCGCGTCAATGTTTAAAAAAAACATGGTTTATACATTGATAAATAAATATTACATTCAACAACTTTCAGAGAGAGATAGACAGGGAAATAGATAGATAGATAGATAGAGAGAGAGGGGGATAGAGAGAGAAAGAGAGAGAGGGGGGAGTGAGCGAGCGAGGTGAGAGAGGGAGAAAGGGCCACAAAGTGAAACCCAAAAGATTATCAAACTACAATAAATCTAATCTCCTTCTCAAGAAGATGTTCATAATACTAAAAACAAACAAACACCACCAACTATACCAAAACATAAAACGCATGAAGTAAAAACTAAGTCCAAATAACATAAAAAAATGAAGATCAAAACAGTATTCTTAAAAATTCGAACTTATTTATGTGTTTATTTGTCTATCTATCTGTTGACTTATTTTTCTTTCAGTCACTCTCTCTAAATCAATATACATTACACACAAACTCTATTTCCAAATGGATAGATAGATGGATGGACAAAAAACAGAAATAGACACCACTTGCCAAACAGGACATATTTGAACTTTAGCAATCGTAGAAAAATGTTACAAAAAATTTATGTTTTCTGATTTTAATATTACAACATTCAACGTTATTTTGCTATGTAAAATGACTTGTTGTGAACAATGGTTGGGTCATGCGGATTCATAATTTCGGGTGTTTGTAAATTTCAGACTCACAAAAACTGTAGTTCTCAGAAGTTGTTGATTTTGTGTTAGAACCGAAATATCCGATGTTTGTCATAATCATACGTATATGTAATACCGTAATCGTAAATCCTTCTTTTAGAGTTACATAATTTGGTTTAATTTGAAAACATTTATTTCCAAAGAATTTTTGAAGATGGATAGATATAGATAGACAGGGAAATAGATAGATAGATAGATAGAAAGACAGAGAGAGAGAGAGAGAGAGAGAGAGAGAGAGAGAGAGAGAGAGAGAGAGACAGACAGACAGACAGACAGACAGACAGAGAAAGAAAAAGAATGTGTTTTACAATATTTTAGGTCAAAGATCCAGGCGTACGTTGCCCCAATTCGCATTCGGGGTCTGAGACTAATGAATGATTGAAAGGTTTTCCAGGGCGGAAAACACCTGGAATGCTTTCACTATATTTCTTTTCGGCGGGGACTGACAAAAAAAAGAAGGATTCAATTTACATACAAAATTCTTCCACGAAGTTTGAGTCCACGGTTTAAATATATTCGAATGAAATTCAATCTGACTTAAAATAATTAATCTATCCGATAATTTTATTTTAAAAATTTAATATAAAACGCAGATGCCACTCTTTCTATGCTTGAGTAAGTTCAGTAATAATCCCCATTTTAGACGGAAATTTCAAAAAATTTTAATCATTATTCATAAAAACAAAACTAACCTATTATCAGATTAAAATTTTCATATGTTTACTATCCTTTCCTCTCTTAAATTGCAGAAATTATCGCTAATTTTTTCTAAATTTTTCTCTGATGTTATTATTACTTATAATAAATGAATTATTTACCTAATTAGTCTGGGGTTTTGTCATACAGAACAACGAAAAAAAAATGCTAAGTTGCAACAACTGACACAACTTCCAGTCTTCGATATATTTTCATGTAAGCAGTGCCGACTGTAAATATGAATGTTTTACATTAAACTACGTTTCTAATCGTCCAATTTTTGAGTTAAATTTTATTAAATTAACTTTATAGTATCTTGTTTCTAGATCAGTTTTTCGGTTTTTGGTTACGACTGATATTAATACAGTAGGATTTTATAAAAATGGGTTTAGGTCGTTTTTTATTTTTTTTAATTTTAATCTCGTTCTTTTTGCTATTTTAATTAATATAGTTTAAATAAAAGCATAGCTTTGAAGCTGGTTGTATGAGGTTATTTAAGAATTATTATTACTTTTTCATTGAAAATGAATTTTTTTTAAACTACTTAAACAAGAGAAAAACGAATTTAACCGAAGGAAGTCAAAAGAAAATTGAGACTGTTAACACATTTGCCAGGACTATAAATATTATACATAGTGGTAAAATGCACTAGTGTATTATAAAATACAGTGAAATTTGTATTGCTCCCTTAATCCTAAACAAATCGAATTTCACTTAGACAGGCTGCATGTTTTAGCTGGTATAACTTTAGCTCTATCTCAATTAGAAATTCGGATGGCCGTCGAAACTTCCACAACTTTCTGTAAATATTTAATTCAAACTAATATTTATATTTAGTTCATTTACACGTCTCGCATAGGGGATAAATAAATTTATATTGAACTTTATGTAACACCATTACTGAAATCGTTTCTATTTAGAAATTCTTGTCGATAGAATAAATTAAATATTAAAGATAAATTAGTTATTCTGGTTTAATGTTTTAAGTTGTTGATTTAGACGAGTCAAGTATTTTTATCAACGTTCAAACGGTCGATTAATCATTTGCCATCGTTATGTTAAATTTGAAATAACGCGTTTTTTAAGGCCAACTGTATATAAATTAACTAAAATTTTGATCGGTTAATATAAATTAAAAATACATCGGTCGTGATTTTAAGTACGACTGAGAAGTATTACACAAAAATATAAAACCTGGCACTTTCAACACGACACACAAGAATGATTCATCTACACAGAAAACAAACACTTTGAGCACTGAAGATGATCTCATTAAAGATCGAAACGTTGGAACGATAAAGAAAATGTTTTTTAAAACGTCACACCAGACCGCATCTCACGATACCCAAATAAAAATTATATTAAAAAATTTTATATAATATTTTATACCGTAACTATTGCAAATTGACCGTGAATACATGTCATTCTGGAAAAAGTGTTATTTTTTATAACACAGTGAACTTCATGACTATTATTTGTTCAATAAGGTGTGTCTATAGAAGAGATATATTATTTATAATTTTTTGAGTGCAAAAATTTCCAACACATTTAAGTTGGCGATAATCAGCAATAACTCAAAACGATTTATGACGCAAATAATTTATTCACGGAGTTAAATATAAGACTGCCTACGTGTAACACTTTATGTTTTTTTTTTTTTAGATATTCTGTACAAAATAATATGGCCTTGATTGTATGTATGAATTACTCTGTCACGGTTGATTTTCTAAATTTAGTTAAGAGTATTCACTTTTTTTTTAATTTTTATATCTCACAACAGTTCTTTTATGTTTTGTGTTTAATAATTTGCCTTTTTGGAGTTTACCTGATATATTTGAACGATCCTTTACACGGTCATGTTGGCACAAAAGACACGTGTAATGAGAAGTTACGAGAGGTTGTCGAGCAAAGGGTTTCTCCAGGCTGAAGCGAAATGTTCCACTTCCAAACGGACACTGAAGGGCTGCGAAGGGTTTTAGTGCGGCTGCAAAGGATCATGCGCCCTTCCCGGCGGCCGCCCCGTCACTCCCTGCTTGCAACAGACTTTTCTCTGTCTGGACCTTTATCTCCTTAACGGCCACCGGCCCTTCGCTGACATCTAATTACCCGGCGGTACCTCGCGGGCCGAAAAGGTCGAAATCGGCCGCGTGTCCTGCTCGAAACGTCTACATCGAAACCTGATGAATGTAATTATAAAAAGATTTATGTCAGGTCTGACAGCGCTAACGTTTTAATGCTTTTTAAAGCCTTGACATTTCGCGGACTTACCAGTCAATTAAAAATCCCTCTACAATTCCCATAGCGGCAAAAAAGTTTATAACTTCATGATTTAATCTCTAAATTTTACTGAAAATTATTTTTCAATATTTAACTTAAACTATGGAATTATTGGCAGAATTCGGTCTCAGGTAATGTTACAAAATACTTCAAAAATAATCAAACTTTCAAGAGCAATTGACACCGTTTGCAATGCGATATCGCGCGAATACATAAACAAGCAAAATCGCAAAGAAAGGAGCTGTCAATGACTTTGCATGAATCAGCATGCGATCTTTCTGCACGGTTTTACGCAATCTAGGCGAGCTTTATAGATATTTTCTTGTATAAAATTGATGATGGAACAATTAATTCTGTCGGTTCTCAAATCCTAACTATATGTACTTTATGAAGAAGTAAATAATTTCGCGATATAGATAATAATAATCGATATAGATACATACATGATAGTAGAGATATAGGCAAATTGATAAGAGTAAGAGTAATGACTAGAAAATTCTAGAAATATATGAAAATTAGATGAATCAAAGAAAATTTTCAGTACTGCAAGTAATAAAATAATAAGTGACAGTAAAGTATAAAAATTAGATCTAGATAGATGAAAAGAAATGAAGATGCAAATGGAAAAGTGGATTGTGAAAATTTAGAGAAATAACGAAATAATTAGTGAATAAGAAATAGATTGGAAAAGAGAATGACGGAGGATGAAAAAAGAAAAGAAGAAAAAGAAAGAGAAAGACAGAGACAAGTATGAAGAAAAATAGATACATATGAGACAAAATTTGGAAAAGAAACATTGGACAATACAATCGTAAGCAAATTAAATTGATACATTATTAACAAGATAATGACTAACGCTAGAGAAATAGATGAAGAAATAAAAGGATGTATAATTAGCTAGATAGGCAGATAAATAAATAGAAATATAAAAAGAGGAAATAGGAGAGAGAGCGTGAGAGATGAACTATGAGAAAGAAATAAGAGAAAACTTCATAAAACTGAAAAGCGTGAATGGGTTGGAGTAAAAGTAGGGAGAGCCAAAGAGTGAGAGAAAAAAAGACAGTAGATAAAAAGCGAAACAAGAAAAGCAGTTAGATGTAGTAAGAAACAAATTCTATGACAGAAATAAAAGAATTTTTTCAGGAGAGTTAAAAGTGTAAATGAGTATGTTGGAGAAAGCAATAGTGAGAAAGATAGAGAGAAGAAAAAAGAGAAAAAAAAGAAGGAGAAAGAGAAAAAGGCAGGGAAAGAAGGAAAAGAAAGAACGTGACAGAGAAAGAGAAAGGAAAAATAAAGAAAGAGGGAAAATGTGTCAGAAAGAGTAAGAGAGTGGTCGTGAAAGAAAAATAGAGAAAAAGAAAGAGAGAGACATAGAAAACAAGAAGAAGAAAGAGAGAGTGAAAGAAAAAGATAGAAAGACAGAAAGAAAGAAAAACATTGAAAGAGATCGATAAATACATATGTCACAATTAACTAGTAATTGTTTTAAAGAAGGGATGGGCCCCACCTAGACTTTGTCTAGGAACCTGAGTAAATCCTTCGATCCATCTGACTATAATTTTTTGAAATTTTCCAGATACCTTTTCTATTGATTTTACCTTTAACAATAAAATTGACCATTATTTGTTATAATGGATGAATTTTGAAATGTTAGAATTAAAAGAAATGAAATACGCACAATTAAAATTTTATATCTTTAGAAAATCATTTTAATAGTTTAAATATTACAAAATAAATGTGAGACTTTTAAACAATAAAAAAACAAAATTAAATAAAATGTAAAAAAAAATAATTTAACCCACTGGTTTTTTCTTTTTTAATCTTAAGAGAAGTATGAAATTAAAATTTAACGACAGTTGAATGAAAAGTATTTTGTTTTACGCACAGGACCAATTATTAAACGGAACGTCTTACTCGGCCGGATGTCTTTCTCTCACTGGCTTAAATCCCAAAGTAAGTAAACAAAACAACACTAAGTGGATTCTCTCACACAGTGTGACACATATACAGAGATACCAAGATATATAAGTAGGTAAATAGACAGATAGATAGAATGACAGAGAGATAGAGGGGAAAGTGAGAGAAAGAAAGAGAGCGGAAAAAAGAGAAAAAGAAAGAAGGAGAAAAAGAAAAGACAGTGAAAGAAAGAAAAGGAAAGAACGTGACAGAGAAAGAGAAAGTAAAAATAAAGAAAGAGAGAAAGTGTGTCAGAAAGAGTACAAGAAGTGGAAATGATCGAAAAAGAGAGAAAAAAAGAGGTAGAGATAGAAAGCAAGAAAAAGAAAGAGCGCGCGATAGAAAAAGATAGAAAGACAGAAAGAAAGAAAAATAGTGAGAGATAGAAAAATACCTATATAGAGATATCTAAATACGTAAGTCGATAGATAGATATACAGTTAGAGGGGAGAGAAAGAGAGAGAGAGAGACGAAAAAAGAGAAAAAGAATGAAGAGGAAAGAGAAAAAGGCTGTGAAAGAAAAAGAGTGAAAGATATAGCTAAATACATATACAGAGATATCTAGATACATAAGTAGATAAATACATAGAGGGGAGAAAGGGAGGGAGACGAAAAAAAAGAAACAGAAAGAAGGAGTACGAGAAAAAGAGTGAAAGAGAGAGACAAATACATATACAGAGATATCAGATACATAGGTAGATAGATAAATAGGTAGAGGGGAGAGAGAGACAGAGAGAATGAGAGGGGGAAGAGAGAGAGAAAGAGAGTGAGAGTGAGAGAGAGAGAGGGAGAGAGAGAGAAAGAGAGAGAGAGAGACAGAGAGAGACAGACAGACAGACAGATAGACAGACAGGCAGATAGAAAGTAAGACAGACAATAAGTGTAAAAAAACAAATCCAAAACGGGAGTGAGAGTGAGAAAATATTGTATAACACATGTGGCGTTTAATTACTCTCTTCTCACTACAAAAATCGTAATATGTTTTTTTAATTTACTTATCTCTTGATATTATAATCTCATAAAAAATCACAAATATTGCCACCTTTTTTTCTTTTTGTTATGTTTCTTTATCATATAAAACGTTTGTTTTGCTCGTTCAATTTCACGATGCTAAAATTAATAAATCTCTGGGAAGTTAGAAAAAAACTGATTGCAATTTTATTCGACGTTTGTTCAAAAAATACCACAAATGATAAAAATAATTAATTGTTTGATAAAAAGAATTAATTGTTGAAATACGAATGTTTAAATTATTTTCCATTAACCAAGCATCAAAATATAAACTAAATGAGGTTTTTCAAATTTCAAGTTACCAGTTACTTTCTATCATTGGGTTAATTTTATGTATAGTGATATATATTATTATTATTAAAAATATGCGATTAGTTGTTTTATTGGATGTTATTATGATTGGTTTACATAATTAAGCTTAATTATTTATTACGTTTAACGATTTATTACCCACTTAGTTACAATTAACTTTAAAAAACAACCATAACTTGATCTAACAAATATCTGGGGATTTCATAAAATGACAGGCATGTTTCTACAAATTCATTCACAATTTCATTTGGTCATATGCTCGGTGTCATAATTGGCATAAGGCTTTCCTTTCCGCCAATAAATGATCAGGGGTTGCACGCGAGACGAGAGCATCACCAGTGGGAAAAACTGCACGTTTTAAATCATTCCGTATTCAAGCATTTTGACATCTGTGATAGATGGCCTCTTCCGGTTAACAATGGGCAACGTTTTAAGGTTAATTTCCGCCTGTAATCCGCGGGGAGGTGTCGTGTAAATACAAACGCGATTTGCGTCAGAGTAATTGATGATATTTTGCATTTGGTACTAGCCAATTATAAGCGTCAGAGGGAGAATTTGACAATTTTGAAAGAATAATAACGTTACGTTAAAATATCAGGATTTGTGCATAATGTAGATATTTCTAAAAGAATTTTATACTCTGTGTTATGAATTAGTTTCTCGATTTACCTTACATGTAACTATTACATAGGGAACAATGTACTTTTTTAATTTACTCCCATCCACTGGCTTCATTTATAAAATGAGAATTATTCATTTTTCCTAAAATACATTGGAAAGGCAGTATTACATTGTTAACTGTTCGTTTTAAAATATTCCAATATGGAAGATTTTTAATGAAAAAGAAAAACAGTAAAAACAATATAAAAATATGAGAGTATGTCAAAATTACTTTTTATACAAATATAAAAATCAATAGTTAATTTGGTTTTAGGTTTTTATTCCCCTTAACACGCCTGAGGGAGTTGACATACAGGAAAATTCCAAAGAAGAAATTATGATATTCCTGAAAAGTTAACAAGATGAATAAATAATCATTAATTTCATTCGACCTTTTATATTTCAAATATTTATATTGTACAATTCCAAATGGAATGAAAGTAGAAAAAAATTGTGAGCATTATAAAGCGGCTTGCCTAGAAAACTTCATTGTTTTGGTCTGAAATAGAAAATTTCTCCATTTAAACACAACGAGAATAGGCAAACCAAATGATATTTTCCTCTTTGTGTCTTTTAGTGTTAAACAAAATAACTTACACTAATAAATAATCAAATGATGGGAAAAGTTAAAAAAATTTCCATGCTGGATAAGAAGCACATTTTAAAGCGATGCTATTTCAATAATAAGTAGATTTTAAAGCAAGATGCTGAATGTGAAATAATTTTCAAAGGAGTGTTTTGCTGAAGAAAAAAAGGATTTTAAAGCAATATGTTGCTGAATAAGAAACAGATTTCAAAGTAACTCTATGCTCAATAAGAAGCAATTTTAAAGTGATATGATGCTGAAAGAAAATCGGATTTTTAAGTGATGCAATGGTAAAGGAACAGCAGATTTCAAAGCAATGCTATGCTGAAAAGGAAGCAGATTTCAACGTGATGTGATAGTGAAGGAAAATCAATTTCAAAACAGTGCTATGCTGAAAAAGGAAGCAGATTTCAACGTGATGTGATAGTGAAGGAAAATCAATTTCAAAACAGTGCTATGTTGAAAAGGAAGCAGATTTTAACGTGAAGTAAATGTGAAGGAGAAAGCAATGCTATGCACCATAAGAAACAAATTGCAAAGCTATGCTGTGCTGTGCTGAATAAGAAACAGATTTTAAACCGATTTTATGCTAGATAAAAAACACATTTCAAAGTGATGTATGCCCAATAAAGAACAAATTTTAAAACGATATGATGATAAATAAGACGTAGATTTCACAACGATTCTATGTTGAAAAAGAATGAGATTTTAAAACGTTATGATAATGAATAAAAAGCAGCTATCAAAGGATTGATATGCTGAAGATGAAGCGGATTTTAAAGCAGTATGATGCAAAAGTGGAAGCATATTTTAATGTTATGTTGTACTGAATAACACACACATTTCATAGTATGGTTATGCTCAATAAAAAGCAAATTTTAAAGCGATGTGATGCTGAATATGCAGCACATTGCAAAGTGATACTATGCTCAATAAGAAGCAAATTTTAAAGCGATGCGATGCTGGATAAGCAGGACATTTCAAAGTGCTACTATGCTCAACAAGAAGCACATTTTAAAGTGACGCGATGCTTGATAAGAAGCACATTTCAAAGTGATACTATGCTCAATAAGCACATTTTAATGTGACGCGATGCTTGATAAGAAGCACATTTCAAAGTGATACTATGCTCAATAAAAAGCACATTTTAAAGTGACGCGATGCTTGATAAGAAGCACATTTCAAAGTGATACTATGCTCAATAAGAAGCAAATTTTAAAGCCATGTGATGCTTGATAAGAAGCAGATTTAAAGTTGATGTATGCTAAATAAGAAGCAATTTTAAAGTGATATGATGCTGAAGAAAAATCAGATTTCTAAGCGTTGTGATGCTAAAAAAAAGCAGATTTCAAAGCAATGCTAAGCTGAAAAGGAAGCAGATTTTAACGTGATGTGATGGTGAAGAAAATAAAAGTTTACAGTAACACTATGCAGCGTAAGAAATAAATTGCAAATCTATGCTATGCTGAATAAAAAACAAATTTTAAAGCGTTTTGATGCTGGATAAAAAGCAGATTTCAAAGTGAAGGTTTGCCAAATAATAACAATTGTAAAGCGATGTGAAACTGACGGAAAAACAGATTTCTAAATGATGTTCTATACTCAATAAGGAGCAAATTTTAAAGCAATACGATGATGAAGAAGAAGTAGATTTCAAAAAAATTCTATGCTGAAAAGGAATATTTTAAAGCGATTTGAAACTGAATAAAAAGCAGCTTTTAAAGGATTTTTATGCTGAAAAGGAAGCGCATTTTAAAGCAATATGAAACTGAAGGAGAAAGAGATTTCAAAGTAATGCTATGCTGAATAAGAGTCAGATTTTAAAATGATGTGATGCTGAAGAATTAGCAGATTTCTAAGGGATGTTATATGCTCATTAAGGAGAAAATTTTAAAGCAATACGATGATGAAGAAGAAGTAGATTTCAAAAAAATTCTATGCTGAAAAGGAATATTTTAAAGCGATTTGACACTGAATAAAAAGCAACTTTCAAAGGATTTTTATGCTGAAGAGGAAGCGCATTTTAAAGCAATATGATGCTGATGGGGAAACAGATTTCAGAGCAATCATATGCTGAATAAGAGTCAGATTTTAAAATGATGTGATGCTGAAGGAATAGTGGATTTCGAAAGGATGTTATGCTCAGTAAGAAGCAAATTTTAAAGCGATATGATTATGGATAAGAAGCAGATTTTAAGGTAGTGAAGCTGAAGGACAATCAGATTGCTAAGCAATATGAGTCTAAAGGAAAAACAGATTTCAATGCAATGCTATGCTGAATAAGAAGCGGATTTTAAAGTGATCTGATACTGAAGGAAAAGCAATTTCAAAAGGATTTAATGCAGACGAAGAAACAAATTTCAAAGCAATGCTAAGCTGAATAAGAACCAAATTTGAAAGCAATGCTATGCTGAATAAGAAGCAGATTTTAAAGCGATGTGATGCCGGTTGAGAAGCAGATTTCAAATTGATGGTTTGCTAGATAAGAAACAATTTTAAACAGATGTAATACTGAAAGAAAACAAAAAGAAAAGGATTCCTAAGCGATGTGATGCTACAGGAAAATGCTTTGCTGAATGAGAAGCAGATTTTAAAGCGATGTGATGCCGGTTGAGAAGCAGATTTCAAATTGATGGTTTGCTAGATAGGAAGCCATTTTAAACAGATGTAATACTGAGAGAAAACGAAAAGAAAAAGATTTCTAAGCGATGTGATGCTAAAGGAAAATGCTATGCTGAATAAGAAGCAGATTTTAAAGTGAGGTGATGTCGAAGGAAAAGTAGATTTCGGTGGAATGTTATGCTCAGTAAGGAGCAAAGTTTAAAGCTATATGATTATGAATAGGAAGCAGATTTTCATGTAGTGATGCTGAAGAAAAATCAGATTGCCAACAATGTGAGTTTAAAAGAAAAACAGATTTCAAAGCAATGCTATGCTGATTAAGCGTCAGATTTTAAAGTGATCTGATATTGAAGGAAAAGCAATTTCAAAAGGATTTTATGTAGACAAAGAAACAAATTTCAAATCAATGCTAAGCTGAATAAGAAGCAGATTTGAAAGCAATGCTATGCCGAATAAAAAACAGATTTTAAAGCGATGTGATGCCGGATGAGAAGCAGATTTCAATTGATGGTATGCTAAATTAGAAGCAATTTTAAACAAATGTAATACTGAAAGAAAACAAAAAGAAAAAGATTTCTAAGTGATGCGAATACTGAAAGAAAACAAAAAGAAAAAGATTTCTAAGTGATGCGATGCTAAAGGAAAATAAGATGTCAAAGCAATGTTATGCTGAATAAGAAGCAGATTTCAAAGTGAGGTGATGTCGAAGGAATAACCAATACAAAGCAATGCTATGCTTAATAAGAAGCAGATTTTATGGCGATTTGATTCTGAATTAGAAGAAGATTTCAAGGCGATTCCATCTGGAATAAGAATCAGATTGCTAAGCAACGTTGAGTCTAAAGGAAAAACAGATTTTAAAGCAATGCTATGCTGAATAAAAGTCAGATTTTAAAATGATGTGATGCTGAAGGAAAAGTAGATTTCGATGGGATGTTATGCTCAGTAAGAAGCAAGTTTAAAGTGGTATGGTTATGAATAGGAAGCAGATTTCAAAGTGAGGTGATGTCGAAGGAAAAGAAAATTCAAAGCAATGCTATGCTTAATAAGAAGCAGATTGTATGGCGATTAGATGCTAACTTAGAAGCAGATTTCAAAGCGATTCTATCCGGAATAAGAAGCATTTTTAAAAGCAATGTGATGCTGAAGAAGAAGCAGATTTCAAAAGAATGTTACGCCGAATAAGAAGCGTTGTCTATCTATCTTTCTTCATTCCTTGTTCATCTTTTTTTTTCGCCGCTTTTTACGCTTTTTCACAAAATTTTCACAGTCCCTGTTGCGTTTACGTTCCATTCATCGTTGTAACTATTTTAGTGTCTTACTATCACGTACTGTTTTTCTCACTGCAGTACTCTAATTTTGTTTTTAAACTTTTTTTAATTTTTCGAGATATAGTGAGCGTGCATATGAAACTATTGTCACATAAATTTCTTTTTAATTAAGTATAAGTGTGTAGTGATTAGTGGCCTTTAATCGATATGTATTCAGAAAACGTGAGATGCGGTCTGGTGTGATGTAGGTTTCAGAAAAACATTTTCTTTATCGTGCCAAGGTTTCGATCTTTACTGAGATCATCTTCAGGGCCTGGGATTTACAAACATTGTTTACATTTAACAAATACATTTAGGATGTGGAAAAGTGAATTTATACAATGCAAAATATATATTTATTTTTTTTATATTCAAATTTATTTGTTAAATGTAAACAATGTTTGTAAATCCCAGGCCCTGAAGATGATCTCAATAAAGATCGAAACATTGGCACGATAAAGAAAATGTTTTTCTGAAACCTACCTCACACCAGACCGCATCTCACGATTTCTGAATACTTAATTAAGTATAAGTTTGTAACAACAAACTGACTTTTGTCAGGTGAATGTTAAATCAAATTATGTTATTTTTAAATAAAAATAATAGTGTTATTGGACCAAGCCAATTCTGTTTTGAATTTTTAAACATTTGGACGAAGAATAAATACACAAATATATTAACGAATTTAAGTTGAACACTTATTTGTCTTTCTATTATGAGTATTAAATTCAAAATTTAAATTACTTTCTTCATACTCTTGTAATTTTTATATTACACGTGTTTGATACATGTTAATTTTAACTTCGAGCCGATTCAGCATGAAAATTACCCAAGCTTTTCAATTATTTATCCAAGGCAACCAATATATCGTACATATTGACATTTCGGTAGCTCTGAGCCGGGGAAGGGAGTCGGACCGAGTTCTCAGTAACCACACTATTTTACCGCTAATTGATCGAGACACTCTGCTAATTGGGCAAATTAATTGGCAATTGATATTTGCTTACAGAAATATTATTGTGGCGGTGGTCTTTGATCTTGAGAACGCTTACGTCGAAAATCAACTGGGGGAATACGAGAGGACTTGAATTACCATCACGCATCAACTGAAACTCTAAACATTCGGTTCCATTTGAAACGCCCCCATATGCTATGATTGAAAAAAGGCCCAATAAAATAATAATTATAATTTCTATCAACATTCAAAATTTCTGTGTTTAAAAATGAATTTTCGAACATTTAAATACAAATAAACTTGCAGAATTGAAATTTACAATTTTTTTAAATATTTGTCAAAATAATTAATACAGTTCAGTGTTAATTTCTTAACAATTAAAACACAGACAATTGGAGTATTTTTAATTAAAAATGTTTGGGGGCGTCGGTGACCGCAACGGTTAAGGCGTTGACACTGCGCTCATCACTGTAACGTAAAGGTCCCGGGTTCGAATCCAGCGGCCCTGTATTTCAACCCGACATACTTACAAATGGGCTTTTTTAAAAAACACCGGCACCCTGAGGGTTTATATGACCTCTGCTGTTGCGAACCCTCGTTAAAAAAATAAATAAAAATAAAATAAAAAATAAAAATAAATAAAATATAAAAGTGTTTCCTCTTAAAACATAAAATCGAATAACGGTGGAATAATTTAGGCTTGATTTTGACTTAGATCCTCAGTCTCAGGAAATGTATTATTTAACTGATTACAAAATTCTTTCAAAAAATTTCGGCCATTAATAGAAGAAGAAGAAGAAAAATAACTTTAATCTGGGACTGGTGTCCTCTAAGAATAATTTACATGAACTAAATAAAGGAAGTTCCTTCTATGAAGTTAAAAGTAAAAAAAACGATAGAAATCTTGGCACAATGTATACCAATAAGGCAGGACAGAAGAAAAAATTATGAGAATATTAAACAAAAATAACAAATGTTAACGTGAGGTCTCTGCTTGGAGGGAGAGGAGGTGATTATACAGGTGGGATTTAAAGGAGGAAAAGGAGGCAGCGTGACGAATAGAAAGGGGGAGCTCCAGAGTTTAGGGGCTCGGATCAGAAAGGATCTTTCGAAGGTATGGGTTGTATGTTGCGGAAGGATAAGGTCGATAGGGGATGAGCGGGTCTTACGAGTGAGATGTGAGGAGTTGAATTGGAGGGATTGGATGATGTAAGGAGGACGACGAGTGTGGATGGACTGGCAAAGAAAGCAACCTAGGAAATACTGTGCACGAAAGGAGGGGAATAGCCAGGAAAGTTGGGAATACAACCCCGACACCCGGGATCCCCGTGGGGTGCCGTACACAAATCTTACGCAACAATTCATAATACGCTTCAATCGCGCGTTCTCCCCCTCCGAGAAACCACCGTATGCCAAACAGCTATAATCGAAGAAGGGAAGTATAAGGGAAGATACAAGGAGTTTGCGGGTGAAGAAAGGTAAGAGAAGCCAGGACCGACGAAACAGGCTGAGGGAGGTAATGGAATGGCGGGAAATATGGGAAATGTGAGAATGCCAGGAATGGTTTTGGTCCAAGACTACTCCTAGGTTTTTAACCGAAGAGCAGAAGGGGATGGGGTGGTTATTGAGCATGAGAGGTGGGATGCTGGGGAGTGAATTGAGGAGCTGCCTGGACCCGATAATTGGACGGATTGAGGACTAGGGAATTTTTATGGGCCCATTCGTTGATGGAGTTTAGGTCTTTTTGGATCTTGAGAGTGGTCGAGTGAAGATCGGAAGGGTGGAAGGATATGTATATTTGGGAGTCATCGGCAGGTGATTGTTACAGGATTGGATGGAGTAGGACAGATCATTGATATAAATGAAAAAAAGGATAGGAGAGATGCTAGAACCTTGGGGCATCCCAGATTTTAGAGAGAGGAAGGAGGAGGTAAAGCCATTGGGAACGGAGACAGCTCGGTGGCGATTGCTAAGGTAGGAGTGGAACCAACGGATGGTTCTGGCGGAGAAGGAAAAAGATTCGAGTTTAGAGAGGAGAGAAGAGTGAGGGAAAGAATCGAAGGCTTTAGAAAAATCATAATACGCTTTCGTATCCTACAGTTAATCCATGTATAGGTTTTTAACTATCGATGGATTAACCCAGTTTCAATAAATTGCAAGGGGCGTCGGTGGCCGCAACGGTTTACGCGTTGGACACGGCGCTCATCACAGTAAGGTAAAGGTCCCGGGTTCGAATCCAGCCCATTCGAGCCCGACATACTTACAAATGGCACCCCCGAGGGTTGATATATCCTCTGCTGTTGCGAACCCTCATCAAAAAAAAAATAAATAAATAAATAAATTGCAATCAAAATATTAAGCCTTCCATGTGTGATGATGTTCCCGAACTACCGTTCATCAAACCTTCCTTGCTTAATTTCTTATAGACACCACTTTATTTTATGTTTGCAACAGCTAATTCGTTGTCCTAGCCCTTATATATTTTTTCGGTAGGAAAAAATTGGTTCAAAAACCCATTTTAAGACACTAAAATAAAAAAGAGCACACACATTTACAATCGTGGGTAAAATGTACCTTTCCAATCGAAGAATAATATTGATGACTTGATTGGACAATGTTCTCCCGGAAGGATTAAAATTTGAAGGAAATTACTTTCCAGTTTTGGGCTTTGACCAAAAGGCTAATTGGCCAATTACATATCACGAACAATTTCGGTCTTATCGAAAAACAAGCTGAATACCTTATCAGCCCTCTAGGAATTAAAAGAGACTTGGCAATTTCCTACTTGTTAACATTTTATTGACCGAGCGTTCTTGTGTTTTAATTATGCTTTATGGAGTTGAAGAACAACAAACTAATAAATGAACAAAAAAACAAAGTGTACTATTTTGTCAAGTTTGAGATTATATGTGGTGGTTGGTGACGGTTAATCGATAATTATTCAGAAATCGTGCGATGCGGTCTGGTGTGATGTAGGTTTCAGAAAAACATTTTCTTTATCGTGCCAACACACATTTCTACACGAGAAGAATGAATAACGTGGGATTCAATGAACAAATTTCAACTACATATGGACACGAAGCTAAAAGTATTCTGAAGGACATCGCCAACAAGGAGGGGGAAAAAAGGACTCTCTACACGACACGCAAGAATGGCACAATTACACAGAAGACAAACACTTTGAGCCCTGAAGATGTTCTCAATAAAGATCGAAACGTTGGCAAGGTAAGGAAAATGTTTTTCTAAAACCTACATCACACCAGACCGCATCTCACGATTTTTGAATAATTTGGGATTATATCTGGATATTTTGCAGACATATTCTTGTGTCAATTTATTTATTAAAATATAGGTTTTAATTAATTACAATTACTTTCCATAAAATACAAATGTCGCTATTGCCGTAAGCTTTTTTCTTTTTCTTTAACGCACAAATGAAAACACCCAAATTTCTTTTGTCATATTTCTACCGCCCTTATTTTTGTTTTAACCGGGTTGTTGCTCCCGAAAAGGGAGCATCTCGTAGATTAGTGGAGAAATTTTTAACCTTTGATCTAATGTCAGGAAAACAGCACACACTGCCCTTGCCTTTTGTTCTTCTGACATTTAGCCCAACATGTATCCTTCACGTGCAGCATTTTAAGCGTGGGGGGTATAATTGTCGGTGTATGTTGAAAAAAAAACGCAACACACATAACAAACCTTTCTTGAAACACGGAAAAATCACCCTAAAATATTTGAGAAGTTACGAACAGGCAATTATCGAGTCCGACGTATTCTCAAGGCTCGTAGTTTTATTTTTTCCCATTTTTCTCATTTGGAGTTACAATGGGGAGAGGGATGACCACTTCTGTGTTTCAAATAAGCAAGTCGTGGAAATCATTTTTTGCACAGTTTTCGTTACAATTACTCTACTTGCACCCTCTCGGTTTTAAAGGGAGAAAGTTATATTTGTCCCTGTAGGATAAGCCTTAGACAATATAACCTATTTAAAAATTGTAATAATTTACTGTAATTTTATTTTTTGTATTTTTGTATTCCTAGTTCATAAAAATAATTTTAAAAAAGAAATGCTTACGTTTTTAACTAAGGGGGTTAACGATAAATTCCTATTTTTCAACGATAAAAAAATTTCTAAAATATGAGAAATAATATATATATTAAAAAATGGCGAAAAGCAGGGGAAATTCGAAAGGTAGGTTGAGATTGAGACTTGGTGTTTGAGTGGATCGAAGACAGGATAGCTGGAGTGGTTAGAGCAGCGGCGTATTGAACCGAAGGTCGTGGGTTCGAATCCCCGATCTAATATTGATAAAATTACTTTCCATTTAATAAAAAAACTAGACCTAGATTGTTTTAAAATCACGTCGACATAATGAACATTGCTTTGGTACAAAGACCCATGAGAATAAATTTAATATTGTTTGGCTCAGATAGGAAAACTATGTTCAAAACTCGTTATTTATTATTTAACTTATTATATAAAGACATGTTCTCAAACTTTCGATATGTTTATAACTCATGTTGAACCGGCACACGGGCACCACTGGGTCTGTCTTCACTCGCGGGTTTTATGTTTGAGTTATTCAAACGCGTTACGCCATCTTCAGTGAAAAACTGTCTGTCATTTAGTCTGAGTAGGGTTTATATAGTATTGCGTCCGTCGCTTGTCGCTGGGGGCGTTGCGTTAGGGGGCGTGGCCTCCGTGCTCGTTGGTCGATCTTGGTGGCGGTTATTTCCATTGTCAGTTATTATTTGTGCGTTGTTGGTTTTTTGTTTTTTCCTGGTACTGGTTGCGATGTTTTGTTCTTCTGAACGTATTTTGTTATGAAGTGTTTTTAGTGGTGTAAAGGTGGTGTGTGATTGTGAGTTCGTTTGTGCGTTTATAAGTTTTCCGTCTTTAAGTGTTATTTGTTTGTATATCTCGAGGTTCTCCAGTATGTTTAGTTTTCGTCCTTTTTGTGATTTGTGAATTAATGTCATGCTTGTTTCTATTGTATTTGGTTCGTGGTTGTAGTGATTAAGTGTGTGGTGTAATTTGATTTTCCGTCATTGTCTCTGAAGAATCTAAGATGTTCTTTGAATCGATCTCTTAGTTTCCTTCCAGTCCGTCCGATGTAAGTGTATCCTCATTGACATGTGATGCTATAAACACTGTTGCTGTCTAGCGGGATAGTTGTGTCTATGTTTCTTTTTAATGTTTACCTGTGTTATTGTTGGTCCTTAGTGCTGTTTTCAGTCCGAGTTTGTTGAACAGATTTGTTAGTTTGTAGGTTTCTTTTCCTGTGTATGTGAATGTTGTCCATTTGTTGTTGATTTGTGTTTCGTTTTTTTGATTTGTGTTTTACAAGTTTCTGTATGGTGTTTGTTTTGTATCCATTTTTTATTGAAATGTTTGTTATTGTTTGTACTTCTTTGTTGTAGCTTTCGGTGTTGAGTGGGATTGTTTTTAGTCTGTGTATCATGTGTCCAGTGCTGAAAGTTTGTGTTGGTGTGGGTGGTTGGATTGTGAATTTATTATGTTGTCTGTTGCAGTGGGTTTTCTGTATATTTTGAAGTCGATTTTATTATTGGTTCTGGTGAGTGTTAAGTCCAAGAAGTTGATGCTGTTGTTGTTTTCGGTTTCTATAGTGAATGTAATGCTTTTGTGTATTGTGTTGAGGTCTCTGAACAAACAATTGAAAGAAGTTATTTGGTCAATTAAACCACGAAATATAATGGTTAACAGTATTTTGGATGGTTTTTAATTACTGGTTTAAAAAATGACTGATGTTTTGAAGGGAAAAAAGCTACCGCTAAAAATAGTTTCAGAAAGTTTTCGTTGCTTTTTCCGCAGAACGTAATTTCGCATGAACAAGAGGGCCCGATGCAATCTGGCTAACTCGACCGCATTTGGTAAGACACAACTAGAGTGAAATCTAATTAAACGAATAATACCCACGAGATCTGAGCGACATGTGGTCTGAATAGGGAAGAGATTTCTGAATTTGCACCACTTTCGGGAAATTCTTGCGGTAATTTGCCTGAAATGTAAAAATTACACGGATCTCAGTATTAGCATACGACGTGTTTGTAATACTGCATTTTAAATTACAATTTTTAAATCAATAAAGACATTAACATTTAAAGTAAAGTCATCAGGGATGAAGCCATTGTAGGTGAAGAAATCCAACTTCTTTTTGTGCTGTCGAGCTTTCGGCTAAATTTGACGCCTTCCTCAGGACTCTATTTAATTATAATCAGTGATTCGATACTGATTAGATATATAAAATTATAATGATAAATCCACAACTTACTTTAAAAAGTATTTAAAAAACTTTACAATCCGTTCGGACATATGGTTCCTATCGAAGGGGCCAGATAACTCAACCCAGACCACCATTTTGAGAAATGTATCGGAATAGTGACCACAAACATGTATATATAAAACAATTACCTATGTTAAAGAAATTTCAAATAAGTTGTTAATTTTGGTTAGGAATAGAACGTCAAATTTGAATTTTTAATATGGATTTAGGGATAATTTGAGCAAGAGCTCGATGGCATCACACCATCACACTCGATACCCCTCCGACAAAAGACTTTTTAATCGTTTGTAATTTATCCAACGAACGCAAAATTACCTAAACAATCAATACTCGACTTATACACAATCACTAACTACTGACGACAATTCACTATGGACTGCTACAAGAAAAATCCTCAAATATAAAAACACATATCTTCCTTCGCAGATGGAATTGGGCCTTATCTGAAAAGGACAAAGCCCAACTCCTAGCCCAACACCTCTCTGCAGCATTCAATCCACACCCAGACATCCAAGACCTCCACCATTCTGAAAAAATGCTTAACGAACTTGACGAACCATTACCTCCCTCCTTCCCTCCAAAACCTTTCTCCCCTAAAGAAGTCAAGCAGGCCATCCTAAACCTTTCCAAAAAGAAATATCCAGGTTACGACCTAATCACTCCCATCATCCTATCCCAACTACCTAAAAAGGCCATTATCTTTACAACCTACCTATTCAACGCTATCCTACGTACAATCCATTTCCCCATGGAAATTTTCTTCCATCAGGATGCTCCCATAACCTAAGAAATCAAATCACCTTTCTAGCTCCTACCGACCCATCAGTCTTTTGCCCATTATTGGCAAAATAATGGAAAAGCTCCTATTGAACCGCTTGACCAAGGAAATTCCTACAAACACAATTCCCCATTACCAATTCGGCTTTCGGAGTTGCCACTCAACTGTACAACAAGCACATCGCATAATCGACGTTATTTCCAAACGGTATTGCCCGGGTGTGTTCTTGGATATACACCAAGCCTTTGACCGAGCATGGCACCTCTGGGCTGCTGTGGAAGCTCAAGAACATCCTACCAGCAACCTAATACCTTATCCTAAAATCCCATTTTAAAGATCGTTACTTCCAAGTCTCCCACAAAAATTCATTGTCTACTATCCCTGTTGTGATTTTTTCTTTATTATTTGACTTGGGGCTGTTTTAACGGTATTAACCTCTTACAGCTCACTTTCTTTATGATTTAATTTTTATTGTTTCCTTTAAATAATTCATTTACGCTCTTTTTTTCCTTTATTAGATACTTGTGCATATGTAAGCGGCATTTATATATGCATTTTTTGTTCCTTCATCATCATTGTCTACTATCCATCTTATTCTTGCAGGTGTCCCACAGGGCAGCGTGCTCGCTCCTTTCCTTTATTCAATTTATACCTCCCACCTACCTACGCAACCTAACACTATCACCTTCACCTTTGCCGACGATACCGCAATCCTTTCTCCTGATAAAGATCCTGTCACTGTTTCCCGTAATTTTCAAAATCACCTAAACACCCTAGAATGCTGGCTCCGTCGGTGGAGAATCAAGATCAACGAGACCAAATCAACGAACATAATATTTACTCTAAACAAGAAAACACTCCCACCAGTATATACCTTAACATCCCACCCCAATTGTGAACCATGTACAGCTCGGAATCTACCTGGACAAACGACTGACGTGGAACCCCCAAACACGACTTAAGCGCACAGACTGTAATATACGATTTTTCATGCTTAAACGACTACTCGACAGACGATCAAAACTCTCACTAACAAACAAAAGAAAACTTTACATTGCCCTCCTGGCCCCCATTTGGACATACGGACTTGAACTTTACGGTACTGCTAAGCGTTCCAACCTCATCGAATCCAATCCCTTCAATCTAAAATCCTCAGAACAGTACAAGCCCATGTATATAATCACACCATCCATACCGACTAAAATGCCCCTTTTGTTACCGACCTAGCCCAATCCCGCTACAAAACGTTCCATTCCAAACTACTCCATTATCCGAACCCTTTCGTCAAAAACCTGTCATCTACCACATTACCTAATAATCCCAACAGAAGACTGAAGCGTGGTACCTTAACAATTGACATCGGTCTCCCAAGACGGAGTACATCTCGCTCATCGTATTGATTAACTAACGGCTACCATCACTGGATGGTTATTGTTCAAGATTTCACGCTACCGTTAATAATTTTATATGTAAATACTATCTGTCTTACTTGTTGCGTCGAAGAATGCAGTTGTAAAAACCAAATAAAAAGTTTTAAAAAAAATTTGCATTCAAATGTACGAACAAACTTAGAAACCATGTATTTTCAAAATTGACGGCCCCGGTACCTACTGAACTAGCAATATTGTCTACAAATTACCTTGCAAAGACTTTGAAAGGGTATATTAAGGAAAAACCAGTCACTCAAGGACAGATGTAGACAACGTGAATATGATTGTAGGGAAAAAGACAAACAGGGAACAGCTCATTCCAAGCATTGTCACAAATTCAAACATAAATTTGATTTCGATAAAGTGGAGATTTTTGATAAGGACTGTAACCCAGGGAGGAGGTTAAGTGAAGAAATGCTCTACATAAAAGGTGACAATAAAGCTTGTAATTTGATAACAGATATCTCTAACTTGAGTATTATTTACAGCTCTATTCTTAACTAAAATAGTCACTACTGGTTATTGTGTTGTATTGTTTTTATTTATTTGTTTATTAGTAATTTGTTTATTAGTAATTTATTAATTTGTTGTCACTATTTATAAATGGTAATTGTTATATGTGAAATTGTTAGCGTTGTTAAATATCTGTAACCAATGAAAATGACTTAAGACAATTGTAAGGCATTGGCATCATTGTGTGAAATAGATAACATGGTGTTATCTCTCCTTGTGGTCTGGGTTGAGTTATCCGACCCCTTCGATTTGGACCACTGTCCGAACTGATTGTAAAGTTTTTCATGCAAGTTGCTGATTTATCATTATAATTTATATATGTACTATGTAACGAAACACTGTAATTAAACAGAGTCCTGAGGAAGACTCAAATAAAGCCGAAAGCTGGACAGGAGAAAACCAAGTTGGTTTTTTCACCTTCATGGCTACATCCCTGATCACTTTACTTCAATATTTATCATGAACGATAAAGATATTAACCTATAATTGTACAGAAATACACTGACAGGCAAAAAATTTCACCCAATTGATTTTTTTTTTTTTTTTCATTTTCTCGATAAAATTCTGCCCTTAAATTTTCTCATTGTTTTTACTAGTAAATATTTGTTTATGCTATGTTTTAAGTTCGGAATATCAAATAAAAATAAACGCTCTTAATCTTTAATCCAAAAGAAAGATAAAGGAATTTTCAATGTTTACATTTTACCAAATTTAAAATGTTTATGCAGTCTTATTTGAATTCTGAAGTAATAAACTGTTTAGTTTGTTGCTTGTTTTGTGTTTTTAAGCTTAAAAATGCCATTTAGTCCTGAGGATGTTGAGCGTGACGTGGCACTTATTGATGATGGACGTTCCATCAGGTATGCGTCTATTGCCATCTGAGTTCCCTACGAAACACTGCGAGACGCCGTTAGACTTTTCATGGAAGGCCCGGTTCTGGACGCCCTAAAATAACAGAACCACAGGACCGTTTTTTGGCTTTGAGAATTTTGCGAAACCGGCACCTTACTGTGGTTCAAGCGATTCATCAGCACAGAATGTTCGAGGTATCCAAATTTCTGAACGCCCTGCTCGAAGAAGATTAAATTAGTATGAACTCATGGCTTTTTGCCCCGTAAGAGGACCAGAATTGCCCACAATACACAGAGTTTCACGGCTCCCATTTTCTTGAGAACACAACCACTGGCCTTTGGACGATTGGCCGCTGTATTTTTTTAGAAATGAGTGTAGATTTGCTCTACGATCTCCAGATGAGGGTAAAAGAATGTGTAGAAGGAGAAATGAAAGATACAAAGCAATAGAAATGATAAATGATGGAGTGAATGTGGTGTTTAATCCTTTTTAAAAATATAATTCCTACTCATAGTAAGTTGTTTTGGAACGACCCGGATTTCGAGCCTTTTAGCTCATCATCAGGTTGAAGGACTTCTACAACCACGTCTCTCGACATGAATTGCCAAAGTGAACCCGCTGATACCCCCGCCAACGCGACGTTTCAATTAGCAGCTGATTTTTTTAATGGCGCTCAATTTGAACGTGCGAAACGCGGAAATTATAACACAAATAAAGATTATACTAATAAATACTTAATATTATTAAATTACTATAAAAATAATAACAGTTAAAATAATTAGTTTAATTATTTGGATGTTTAATAATATTTATGTACATATTTAAAATGGGAGGTAGATCAAAATCTGTTATATTATTAATGCATTTATCACCATGTTCAATTTTACATTTTTTAATTTCAAATTTCTCAAACCAATCTAATTCTTTCCTTTTGTTGAAACTATGTAACACTCTTGTATTTAGATTTGAATTGAAATTATGTTTTGTTTCTTTTAGATTGTCCTTAAATTCCGAAAATTTGTACGATTTAGGCAAATGTTCTTTTATTCTTGTTTTTATTTCTCTACCGCTTTGTCCTATATATTTAATATCACAATCATTACAATTGAGTTGGTAAACCCCGCTTTTTGCCAAGTTGTCTACTTTGTCTTTAGGTTTTGAGAGGATGTTTTTAAGTGAACCAGTACTTCTAAAAGCGATTCTAAAACCTTCTTGTTTAAAAATTTTACCAACTTTTTCCGATAATTCACCAATGTATGGCAAACCACGGAAACCTAATGATTCATTTGTGGTTGGGTGGCTGAGTCCTATTGTTGATTCTTTTAAGGTTAATTTTTTTATTCTTTTAACTAGCAACCTATCAATAAATATTTTTTGATACCCGTTGTTTTTTGCTAAGGATTTAATAGTTTTTAAATTCTTTTTTATAATGAGCGCCATTTAAAAAATCAGCTGCTAATTGGAACGTCGCGTTGGCGGAGGTATCAGCGGGTTCGCTTTGGCAATTCATGTCGAGAGACGTTGTTGTAGCAGTCCTTCAACCTGATGATGAGCTTAAAGGCTCGAAATCCGGTCGTCCAAAACAACTTATTGTGAATAGGAGTTATCTTATTAAAAAAGATACGAAGCATGTCATTTTTCCCAGAGCCGACCTTTTCAACGTAGCTCTGTGATTGTGTGGGTGTCGCAGTTGGGTGTTGTTCGTGGATGGTCTTTGACGGGCACTCGCTAAGTGGATGAAATTTTGGTACATCGTACTTTCCCTATCCTCCATGAAATCAGAGATGCACCATAAAATCCGTCCACATATCGCTCGCATAGTACAAACCTTCAACAGCTTAATATCAGGGTCTTAGCATGGCCAGCCCGTTCTTCAGGCTTGAACCCCATCGAACATTTATGGGATAACCTCAAAACACGAATAAAAGCACGTCCTTCAGTTCTTGATACACTCCACGATCTTGAAAGGTCTCTTCGTGAAGAATGAGCAAACCTCCAGGAAACAGGCATTTCCAGACTAGTAGAAAGTATGCCGAGGCTTTTTCGAATTGTAATTAAGACAAGAGAAGGAAATACGCCATATTGAAATGTTAATTAAACAAAATTAAAACAAATTTTATCTATCCGACTTTTTAAAAAATTCATTTTCCTTAGCAATTTGCATTTTTTTTTACTTTTTTAACAAAGACTCAATTATTTAACGTTAAAAAAACGAAAAACTTCGATCAATATATAATATACAAATCAAGTTATATTACAATGGGTGGAATTTTTTGCCTGCCAGTGTACATCATCATAAGGTTATGAATAACCCTGCTTCCAAAAACTCTATTGATGCTTGGTATCACCTAATCGAATAGCTAATGACATATTTGAGAGGGAATTAAGAACGCGACAAAACTTGAACATCTTTGAATGAAATATCCTCGTAAAATCAGATGTTCAAAGGTTTTTTCAAGAACAAAAACACGTTTATGATGCGATTATGCGAGTTACAAATGGTGCAATTAGCAGAACTTTTTTTCGGTAACCATACCAGTACAAAATAATGGCAATCGCATCATCTGAAATTGGTTACTATTTTGTATAGTTGTCGAACACTAAAATTGCCATTTAATGTGCAAAACAGTGAATCAACTTGCAACATTTTAAAAACAAGAGGAATGAATAAAGTACTGCAATCCGAGATAATTATTTAAAGTGAATACACAATGGCGCATAAAAAATCGTTGGAAAGAATAAATCGAACTTTGCAAGATTTATGTGGACACGAACGGCCAGCCATTCGGTGGTACTCTAATATTATTAACAGGCGATTTTCAACAAACATTACCGTTTACTGCAAGTCATCAATGGTTAAGTGAACGTGCAGTATTAGCTGTAAAAATATGAATGTCAATTTCAATAATATCTGCATTCAACATATATTACCAGTAGAAACAAGCTACTTACAAATCGATATGTAATATTATAGATCAAGATAAAAAAGCAAATTAACCAACAGAACTTAATTAAGTCTGGGTTGCCAACACTATCGTAAATCCGAAGGACGGGTTTTCTATACACTTATTAGAAAATTGATCTACCCATTGTTGCAATGGTACCATAGTGGCGGTTAATAGATTATTAAACAAACTCATTGAAACAACAATTTTTAATGGCAAATTTAAAGGAGAGGATGTACTAATAAGATGGTACTAACCGATATGACAATCCAACACAAACGATTGCAATTCGAATTAAATTGGCTTTTTTAATAACGATGAACAAATCACAATGTCAATCATTGCAATTATGTGGATTGAGTTTGGAGAAACCATGTTTTTCTCATTTACAATTATACGTTGCACGCTCCCGTGTAGAAAAACCAAATAGTTGGTATATACGTGGGAGTAAAGTAACCTCGAGACTGTTTTGATGACTTTTTCAAATAAATAAATAATGAATCTCACTGCTCCCAACAATTAATTGTATGAAGATGTTTGGGTGAACCCACTATACAATCATATATTAAAATAAATAAATCAAAATGTTTTATAGAAAAATCAATAAATTTGCGTCCTTTCTAATCGTGACGGTCTGAAAACTAGGAGGTCTAAAAACAAGGCTAGTGTACTCAGAAGAAATAGATTTTCTAAGAACCCACAAAAAATAAAATATTTCAGTACCACATATACAATCGCCCAGATAGATGTTTATATGGAAGAGAAAGGAAATGAGATTGAGATTGGGAGATAGAGTGAGAGAGTAAGAGAAAAAAAAGTGAGTGAGTGAGTGAGTGAGTGAGTAAGAGAAAAAGAAAGTGAGTGAGTGAGTGAGTGAGTGAGTGAGTTAGTGAGTGAGTGAGTGAGTGAGTGAGTGAGTGAAAAGTGAGTGAGTGAGTTAGTGAGTGAGTGAGTGAGTGAGTGAAAAGTGAGTGAGTGAGTTAGTGAGTGAGTGAGTGAGTGAGTGAGTGAGTGAGTGAGTGAGTGAGTGAGTGAAAAGTGAGTGAGTGAGTGAGTGAGTGAGTGAGTTAGTGAGTGAGTGAGTGAGTGAGTGAGTGAGTGAGTGAGTGAGTGAGTGAGTGAGTGAGTGAGTGAGTGAGTGAGTGAGTGAGTGAGACAGATGGTGAGGGAGAGAATGTGTACGAAAAAGGAAAAGTTAAACTAAAAAATGTATTAATTTTTCTGGGACCTTCGGCTTTGATTGTAATCTTCATTTCAAAAACTGCTTACACTTAAATTATATATATCGAATTGTTATAATGCTTTAAATTGGTGAAATTTTTTTCGTAAAGCTTTAACTGCATAATCAAATTTGAAATCTCTATTTCATATCTGAAAATAACTTTCTGTTGAATGAATCCGTAAATCTAAATTAAAAGTGAAGAAGGCGATTCTATTCGAAAAACATGAATAAGGACGTCCTTAGACTTAGCCGATATAACTCTGAATAACATTTCTTAGTAGACGGTTAATGAAAGTAATCATCGAAACTCGGAATGGTTGGACAGACGTCAATATCAAAAGGATACTGACTTACGATTGAATGCAGTAAAACGACCCACCCACATTTACCATCAAAACGTACTATGAGTCTTGAAACATAAAAGATATTACTATTCAATTTTTCTCATTTTCTAACAAAACGCTTTAAAAACTGCATTAAACTAAATCAACACAATTTAACATGATTAGGTCAAGTCAAATTTCGTGAAACCCAGCATAAATTATCTTAAAATTCAGGTCGTAACACTCCGTGGACATAAGTAGCAACGTACACCAATTATAATAAGTACTTAATTTGTCTTTTACACTAATTAAAGAATATTACTGTGTACCATTTCTTTATGTGCGATTGCTTTGAAATGTTAAACAAATCTGCTGTTTTCGTCATAATTAGGAAATTTACACTAAATCATATAAAAGCGTACCTTCCATTTAGAATCCTTTGTAAATCCTTTAAGCCTCAATCGTATTAAAACTGACCATCCTGGCCATTACAATAATTGCATTCACAAAACTAAGAGCCTACATTCTAAGGGGATAAATATTTGTTGTAGGTATAGTTTGTTTATCGGTTTATTTTTTTATATAGATTTTATTATTGGTTTTTAAACCGTATTTTTTCCATTATGGATTATTTATCGTGTAAGTTCTATTCGAATTCAAATGTCAGGTATTGGAATGTATCATCTTTCAGCCAACATCGAAAACTTCTTTGTAATTGGTACTTACCCACCATCTTGGTCTGCCTATCCTCACTAGGTTGATCTGTCACATGTGTTTTGGCATATCGCCATCCTCAGTGAGTCCGGTTATTATTTTAAGTTAAGCCTCAATTTATAAGGTAGTGAAGTCTAGGGTGGGTACGTTGACATTTGTTTTGATTCTCTCTCTTGTATAACTCTTCCCCTGACTCACTCTCTCTCACTCTCTCTCCCTCACTCACTCACTCACTCACTCACTCTCTCAATCACTCTCCCTCGTTCACTCACTAACTCACTCACTCACTCACTCACTCACTCACTAACTCACTCATTCACTCACTCACTCCTCACTCACTTTTCACTCACTCACTCCTCACTCACTTTTCACTCACTCACTCACTCACNCTCTCTCTCTCTCTCTCTCTCTCTCTCAGTCTATGTCTGACTTTGACTATCTATCTGCATTTCTATCTATATGGCTATCTGTATGTGTCTTTATCGATTTGTGTATATATTTCTTTTCTCTCTATCATCCTCTCTCCCACTCATTCTATATATGCAATTATGCACTCTCTACATATCTATACTTTTAACTGTATATCTATCGATTTATCTTCCTATATCTTTCTTTTACTCTCTTTATCTATATATCTATTTACCTATTTCTTTCCATGTATCTACATATCTATCGATTACTATCTTACTCTCTCTCCCACGCTCTCTGTTTCTCTCTGTCTCTCTCTCTCACTCTCTCTCTCTCTTTTTCTCTCCCCTTACCTCTATCTCTATACCTATCTATCATAGGTAACCGTTAGATTTTTATATATCTTCCACTTTCTTTCGATCTTTTTTTTTCTATAAATCTATTTTACTACCAATGTATCGAATTATTAATTATCTCTCTCCATCTATTTAGTCTCTATCCTTCTTTCTCTGGGGTTGCTAGTGGGGGGAGTAGTTTTCATGTAAAAGATGTCCTCATTATTCAAAAAACATCTGCAAGAATAATGTTCTACTTGAAAAGAAAAGAGTCTTGTAGATTAGTCTTTTGTAAATATAAAATTATGACTGTGACAAACCTGCACATTTGCACCACGTTCTTGTATATTAAGAAATACATTAAATAATGTATATGAACATAATACTAGAGGAAAAAATAAGTTGTCTTATCCATCCTGTACAAAGACTAAAATTAGACATAGTTAACTAGTTTTCTTGATCCGCTTGACCAAATAATATCTTTCAATTAATCAATCTGTATTTAACGTACTGGTTGACATAAAAAAGTCAGTGTAACAAGCGGGATTCGAACCTACGATCTTCGAATAGATACCCCGCTGCTCTACCACTTGAACTATCGTGACTTCGATCCACTCGAACACTAACTTCCCAACTCATCCTCACCTTTTGAATTTTCCCTCCTTTATGCCTTTTTCAAAATTGGGAAAAAAAAAAAATTTTAAATGACAAAAAAGAGGGAAAATTCAAAAAGTGAGGTTGAGATGGGAGTTTTTACAGTCAAAGGCGCAACACCAACAGCTTACAAATCCGATGTAATTTATAAAATTAATTGTATAAACTGTCCAGCAACATTACAATAACATCGCAATATCTAGAAAAACGGAAAAAACAAAACATCTACCAAAAACACCAAAAACCAATCGCACAGCATTTTGAAAAACAACACAACTTGGAATTCGACAAAATGCAAACACTAAACACGGAAAAAAAATACAAACGCAACTTTTTAGAAATGCGCTAGTTTTCGTGGTCCGCTCGGCCAATTAATATCTTTCAATTATTTAAGGTTTTTAGTTGAGATAAAAAAGTCAGTGTCACGAGCGGGATTCGAACCCACGACCTTCGGCGAGATACCCGACCGAGAATCAAATAGATTACACGACATTTGAAAAATGGCAAAAAAGAGGGAAAATACAAAACGTGAGGTTGAGATGGGAAGTTAGTGTCCGAGTAGATCGAAGTCACGATAGCTCAAGTGGTAGAGTAGCGGCGTATTTAGCCGAAGGTCGTGGGTTTTGAATCCCGCTCGTGACACGGAATTTTTTATCTCAACCAATACCTTAAATACAGACAAATTAATTAGTCATAGTATTGAATTTACTGGAGTCAACTGTTTAATAAACTACATTTACATATAACAACTCCAACTAATTCAATTTATACTCTGAAATAATTTTTTAACGCAGAGGTTGAAACAATGTAAAATAATAAAGTGTAAAATGTGACATATTCAAACAAAATGTAAATCTTATTCAGGAATAAAAATATTCATATTCCCTCTTTCTCTTTCTTTCTATTTTCTCTCTCTCTTTATCTAACCATCTCCCTATCTACATATATCCATTTATTTATCTATCTACCTCTCTCACTCTCTCTCTCTATATATATATAGATCNATATATATATATATAGAGAGAGAGAGAGAGAGAGAGAGAGAGAGGGAGAGACAGACAGAGAGGGAAAGCAGTCCCTTAAATGTATGGTAAGGGGGGTATAAAAATGAGTAATTATTTTTCGTGGGTGGAGTCAACATATTTTATTAAAATTTGTTTTCTCTTTCTCACCCTTTCTCCCTCACACTCCCTCTCTCTCCCTCCCTCATCCCTCTCCCACTCTTTCTCTCTCTCCCTTTCCCTCAACCTGTCCATCTCCCTCACCCTCTCTCACTCACTCACTCACTCTCTCTCTCTCTCTCTCTTTCTCTCTCGCTCTCTCAGAATTCTCATAAGAAGAGTTCAGTGAAGGTTCACATTGGGCATTGAAAAATGCTTGCCTAATACCAAAAGTAATTTATAAAATTAAAAGTCCGCTCGCATCGGTGGAGCAAATGTTGCCCGATTCTACTTACTTCAAGGTATTCCTTACAGAACCTTACAAAGTACATGTAGGAATGGTGTCCGAAATGAGAATGATGCTTGAGCTCAGAAGAGCATTTTGGTCCCCGGTTCCGATTTTTGGATGAGACAGAGCTGCTCTATCAAATATATATATATTCAAAGGGAATGTATTTAGAAGAGCGAGTGTGAAATGAAAGAATAGAGACGGTGGTGTATTGAGTAGTCCTCGATCATTTAGATTAGTTATGTTTAAAATATTGCGAGGGAATAATATTGAATACTATCATATCTTAACCTGTAATAATTGGAAAAAAAATCAATAATTTTAAGAAAATGTTAACCAGATAAAAATTAAAGAGCAAATAATTACATAAGATGGGGAATCGACGTTGTAAATAAAAGTTAGCTGTAATATAAAATTTAGTCTTTTTAGTTCTTATTTTTGATTGGTCGGATTCACAAAAGGAAATATTAAAAGTCTCTTCCGACCCATTTAGATTTAGTTTTGGAATTGCCGTTAAGGCAATAAAAGCAAAAACACCCATGGCGCAAGTAAGCCACCATAACTGAAACCATTTTCAGTTATGGTCGGCTTTGATTACGAGGTGGAAAAGGACTGCGGTGAACGCGGCGGAGGGGCTGCGGTTACACCTGTTGTATTTCCTTTAACCCATAACATTAATGCTAGTGCGATGAGGGAGGAAAGGAAGGGGCGAGCAATGCGTTAATATCCACTTTCCCTTTTATGTTAACCCGCGGCATGTTCCTCTGAATCCGGCGAGAGATTTATCAAAGTAGAGAAACGGGAAAGTTCACGAATGCTTACGACGGTTTGAGACATTGATTGAAGGTGGCCCGGGAGAGTTAAACTGCAGTTTGAACCCCTGGTCCGCATAATCTCGCCGTTTTTGCTCAGAACTTAGAAAACAACGTCGATTGTTAAAACGTTCAATTATTTTTGCCGCATCAGTCACTGGAATTATTTTATCCTGTTTCTTCGAATTTCAACAATACTTTTAGAGCTTGTCGGCAAAAGTCAATCTATATAAAAGCTTTCCAATCTTTCGAACAAACCCGCAGTTGAAAGCAAATGGATATTGAATCGATGAATTATATAAAAAATCTGCTAGGTACAAAAAGGATTGTCAGAGTTCGATCTTTAAAAATGTTTTTGTTAAACAAAACGTATTTTAAAATTATTTGGAAAACTGTATATTAAACATAAAAGTAAGTAATTTATAACTCCTTGATTCATTTTATTATCTTTCTTATTATTTTCTTCGGAGCAAGGTTACTTATTGGATCCGTCTACACGCGCAGGTTTTACTCTAACGCGTTTCGGGTTTGCAACATCTTCAGTGAGGAACTCCCGAGAAACAATTCTTTAAGAAGCGGAGGAGATCTATGAACAATTTTTCTCAAAGGAACCGACTTAACTTATAAACAATATATTAGTTTAAAAGTTGTTTTACCAACTATTGCAGTTTTGAACATATGTTATATTTAAAAATGAAAATAGATTGCATGGTGTGCCAAAATCGGGGCGGGAGACCTTCGCTACTTATTGACCGTATAAATTGGGCGATTATTAAAATTTAAATGAATTTGGAACAGTTGGCGAACAACTTGAAGGAAATAATCAAATAATCGTGCCAATACTGAAAATATGATGTTGAGAGAAGACTTCGATTATCGATAACATCAATATAATCTCGATAAAATTACTTTTCATTTAATAAAAGAACTAGGCCTAGACTGTTTTAAAAGTACGCAGATCTAATGAATATTGCTTCTGGTACAAAGAACCATGGGAAGAAATTTAATATTTTTGGCTCAGATGGGAAAACTATGTTCAAAACTAGTTATTTATTAATTTAACTTATTATGTAGATATCTTTACAAACTTTCGATATGTATATAACTGTTTATAGATTCAAATAGAATGAATTTACGTTGATTGTTCAGAGTTATATTTAAGTCCACTAGAGTTCGTGGTCCGATTACGCAAGGTATTGGTTCAAATCCCGCTCGTGACACCGTTTTTTTTTTTTTTTATTTCGACCAATACCAGTAAAGATTAATTAATTGAAAAAAATTATATTTAAGCTATACATTTAAAATTATTCCAGTTTTCCCTATTTTATTTAGTTTTTCCAGCGAAAGGAGTTGGCCTTGGCTAAAACACTCCATAAAACAGTGAAACCTGAGATAATTAAAATTTCAACGACAGCACTACAATAATTACAAATTTTATGCATAAAAATTGTCAAAATTATAATTATAGTTAGGTTTAAATTAATTTTAATTGAATAATAAATAGGAAAACGCTTAAATTATAAAGTCTTTAATTTTTTGAAGGAAGGACCATAGTCCTATCTGCTGAATGCAATGGAAAAAGCCACTTCAAAGCGGATAAATCTTTCACGTAAACTTCTAAATTTCTCACAGTTTAAGTACTTTTATTTTCTTCAGGATTTCAAGAAATGGATTAATGAGGGAAGTTCGCAAGATCAACAACGACCACCTAGTATGTACAACCTGTTGAGCCTTTTTTTCATTCCCCCCAAAAATTCGTCATGGAAAAAGCAATTTTCAACTCCTACCTCTCAGACAGACAATTACGACTAAGTAAAGGAATAATCCGAGCGTAAAATAATAATGACCGGTGTTCTGCAAGGATGCGTTTTAGGACCGGATCGGTATCTGCTTTATACCAGTGACCTCTTAGTTATATAAAACCCAACTAAAGCAACATTCGCGAATTACACTGAGCGCCGAAAGTAGAAGAGTTAGAAGAAAACAGCAAAATATGATCAATCGGATGAAAAGATGAACAAAGAATAAAAAAATTAAAATAAATGACAATAAATCAGGAAACAATAATTTTATCAACACAAAAATCATCAATGGTACTACTGAAAAAATTGAACTGCTAGAATTCACATTGAAATATCTAAGTGTTAGGCTAGATCTTGAACCAAAATGAAGAGCACACATTAAAAAATATAAAAAAATGAGAATGGGTCTTAACTGATAACAACTGCATTGGCGTTTTGAAAAAAAAGTACCATTTGTCTATCCGTAACAAAACCGATGTGGATTTCTGGTGTATGATTGTAAGGCTGAGCCAAAAAGAGCTGTGCTACAAAAATTTCAAAATAAAATATTAGCCAACGCAATAAGACATTGTCGGTTTTAATTTTGTTAAAAGACAGTTTTAATAAACATCGGCAAATAACAAATATTAAAAAAAGTAAATAACGCGTAGCCAAAAAACCATAATATTATTTGATGATTGCAGTGAAAAAGCCAGTTCAAAAGGGATAAATCTTTCATGTAGATTTCTAATTTTCTCACTGTATAAGTAATTATATTTTCTTCGAGTTTTCAAAAAATGGATTAAACAGGGACTTTCTGACGATGTATGTCCAACCTGTTGATCCTTTCTTCAATCCTGCCAAAAATTCTACATTGAAGACGTAATAATGAACATTGCTTCTGGTACAAAGAGAAGAATTCATGAAAAGAAATTTAATATTTTTGGCTCAGATGGGAAAACTAGGTTCAAATTAGATAATAAATGTTCAAAAATATATTTTTGGCGTATTTTGTTAAAAATGTCGTCGAACCCTGCATAATAAATAAGAAAATGACTTAAGCAGCGTTTATATATATCATGTGATTGCTAAACTATTTTCGTGATTTATTTATGATCAGAAATGTGTGGTGATTAGTGACCGTTAGTCGATAATTATTGAGAAATCGTGAGATGCGGTCTGGTGTGATGTAGGTTTCAGAAAAACATTTTCTTTATCGTGCCAACGTTTCGATCTTTATCGAGATCATCTTCAGTGCCTGGGATTTACAAACATGGTTTAAATTCAACAAAAACATGTAGGATGTGAGATGTTGTAAATCTCAGACCCTGGAGAAATCTCAATAAAGATCGAAAAGTTGGCACGATAAAGAAAACGTTTTTCTGAAACCTACATCACACCAGACTGCATCTCACGATTTCTGAATAATCATTTTACTACAATCGCAATGCTGAAAATTGTTGTCTTATCCAATTTTCCTCTAAGAGCGCCAAAGGCAACTGAAACCGGAATGTCTTTCACTGATAATTTTAAACTTTTAGCCGTTTGGTTTAATAAGAACGTTTGATCTCGATTAACACCTATCCACACCATGCCTACAAAATTTTTTTTTGTTTTGTAACGCCTTCGAGGCCATGTCGTTATCAAAGTAATGATTTTCAATTGATTATTTGCAATGTTATAATAGAGAAGGCACCAGTTAACCAGCACGAGACTTAAAATTTGAAGAATAGTAGGTTTTAAACTTAAAACATTGCTTAATTTAAAATTAAATAAAAATTATTGAATATTTAATACCACCAAAGAAAGGAAACTCTCAAACTTTGATTGTATTTTGGGTAAAAATTTAATTGGTCTTTTATTTCTCACATGAATTTTTCATCCTGATGCAATAATAATAAAAACGTTATAAGATAAGATAAAATGATTATTCGGAAATGGTGAGATGCGGTCTGGTGTAATGAGTTTTTATTTATACCCAATTTGTGTATTAATTTTTCCGTAAAAATTTATAACTTCCGTTAAAATAATTATTCGGAAATTGGAGATGCGGTCTGATGTGACGAGGTTTCAGAAAAACATTTTCTTTATCGTGCCAACGTTTTGATCTTTATTGAGATCATCTTCAGGGCCTGGGATTTACAAATATTGTTTAAATATAACAAATACATGTAGGATGAAGAAAAAAGTGAATTTATACAATGCAAAAAAAATATATTTTTTATTACATTCAATCAAAGTATTTCTACTCATTCACAGTGTTTGTTTTCTGTGTAATTGTGCCATTCTTGCGTGTCGTGTTGAGAGTGCCAGTGAGATATTGCTGTTTTATGTTTACATACGTTGGGTTTTGAAGTGGTGGGGAAGGAAGTCGGTATAGAAATACATTTTGTATTATTTGAGGTGAAAAGAGCCGACGAAGGGAAAAAACGTTGGAAAAAACACGCAAGAATGGCACACTTAATCAAAAAACAAACACTTTGAGTGAGTAGAAATACTTTGATTGAATATAATAAAATATATATTTTTTTTGCATTGTATAAATTCACTTTTTCCAAATCCTACCTGTATTTGTTAAATTTAAACAATGTTTGTAAATCCCAGGCCCTGAAGATGATCTCAATAAAGATTGAAACTTTGGCACGATAAAGAATATGTTTTTCTAAAACCTACGTCACATCAGACCGCATCTCACGATTTCTGAACAATTTATGATCAGAATAAATTTTCGTTGATTTGTTTAAATAAGCCTTAAGCTAATTAAACTGAATATTATATATAAAATATAACAGCCATTATAAATTAATAATATAAAAACATTTGTACATTATGAGGTCATATAGCGTCATTATAATAACACAAGTTTAGTTGAACAACCAATACGTCTAGTGTGATATACTAAAAAAACAAACAGATCGATTTTTTTAAAATAGGTACATTTAAAAGACACATGATGGTTACGTAAAGTTTTACGGGATTTAAGATTTTAGCAGAATGTGTGTTTTTCTCACTCCTGGTCGTGAAAGGCGGCAGTGTGACTGCTTCCAGAAAGATTGGTCGAAGGGGACTTACATTACGGCCAACAGGAAAACACCGTCCGACTTCACTTGATTTTATAGATTACGGGACTTGGAAAAAGAAAAAAGTCGTCTTAATGCCATATAATAACATCACCCGACCCCCACCCCCTACACACAATATTAAACATGTCTAAAAGATTAATACACAGAATTATAGCTGTAAGTCATAAATCATTTCACCTAAAACATATTCAAACATACAAACAAATTTCAATTAATTAAGGTTTTTAGTTGTGATAAAAAGTCAGTGTCAAGAACGGGATTCGAACCCACGACCTTCGGCTTGATACGCCGCTACTCTACCACATGAGCTATCGTGACCTCGACCCCCCTCGGACACTAACTTCCCATCTCAACCTCACCTTTTGAATTTTCCCTCCTATTTGCCAACTCCTATTGGTCAAGCGGACCACAAAAATTAGTGAATACAAACAAATCGTACATAAAAACTACCCTAAAAACAGAATCATAAACAATTATCTCCCAAGAACATACATAACAACATCCTCCACAGTACACAACACATCATCAACACAATCATACAAAGAAAAACCAATACACATATCCATTCCATTCGTCCACACATTATCGTACAAATTAAGTAAATTTCTCTCTTCAGAACACATCAAAATAGATTTTAAAAAGATACACACACTTTTTTTTCAGAATCAACGGCCCGACACCAATAACTTACAAATCCGATAAAATTGATAAAATTAATTGTATAAACTGTCCAGCAACATACCTTGAAATAACATCGCAATATCGAGAAAAACGGCAAAAACAAAACATCTACGAAAAACACCAAAAACCAATCCCACAGCTTTGGAAACACACCATTTTGAAAACAAGACAACTGTGATTTCGACAAAATACAAATACTAAACACGGAAAAAAAATACAAACGCAACTTTCTAGAAATGCACTAGTTTTCATGGTCCGCTTGACCAATTAATATCTTTCAATAATTAAGGTTTTCAGTTGAAATAAAAAGGTCAGTGTCACGAGAGGGATTCGAACCTCCGGCTAGATACGCCGCCGAGAATCAAGTAGATTACACGACATTTGAAAAATGGCAAAAAGGAGGAAAAATTCAAAAGGGGGGTTGAGATGGGAAGCCAGTGTCCGAGTGGATCGAAGGCACGAAAGCTCAAGTGGTATAGCAACGGCGTATCTAGCCGAAGGTCGTGGGTTCGAATCCCGCTCGTGACACTTACTTTTTTATCTCAACTAAAAATCTTAATTCATTGAAAGATAATTGATCAAGCGGGGGCCACAAACCACTCAGCTAATTACAGTACAGATACATGCAAACTCAACCGTAGCTACGCCAACATCATAAAGCAAATAAACTATTAAACCTTAATTTTGTATTTCCTCTTCCTTCGTTATCGTCCTTGTTAATTAACTTCCGTTCCATTATTGAATGCCGAATCACAAATCCGACACTGAAAACCCCATTCTCAACTTCCTTTGCGTTAAAGAAAACCGCCTATGATCAAAGAAAATTTCCCTGATAGTCCCTCCCTCCAACAAAATCATGTAAAAATAGCAGAAGGGGGACCGCGGTAGCCGAGTGGTTAGCATGAGAGACTCTCACGCCGCGGTCGTGGGTTCGATTCCCACCGTCGCCTCTGGCCCTTTTTTCCCGATAACCCCCAATTTGAACACACAAGAATTCGTACTATGGCTAATATGCAAGATCATAAGGCCAATAAAAAAAAAATAAAAAAAATAAAATAAAAAAAAATAAAAAATACAACACTTTCACACAAAACCAATATGACACCACAAGGATAGCACCAAACTTTATGTGAGGATGAAATACTTGGTTCAAAATTTATATTTATATCTTAAATTCTATTTTCCCAAACAACATATGTTTTGTAATTTACCCAGGCCCTGATGATGACCCCAATAAAAGTTGAAACAGCAAGAAAGAATGTCCACTGAGGATGCAATTTGCAAACTTTATGAAGAAGTCGACAGCAATGAGGAAAAATTTATAGTGGGTACCTTTTTTGACTCCAAGGGGCATTTGATGCTGTAGAATGGAGTCACTTGTTATATGAATTTAACGCTATAGACGGCCCAAAAAACATTTTCACCTTAATAGCCACCTACTTGGACAACAGAACAGCAGACAACACCACAAAGCACACCAACACAGAAACCAAATATTTTTAGGCGTAAAAAATGTTCGCTCAATAAACAACCTAAAACAGGTAAAATGTGAACGAAGAAAATCATACACCAATTAACGTAATCCTGATTACGCATGCATTCAGTAAAAACTTGTTATTAAAGGATTAACCACAATTGTATGTTGATGTAAACCGACCAACCACAGCATTTTCATTAAAACAACGGATAGCTGGAACATAACCGGGCGGTTTTGTGCAATACAAGTGGAAATAATTATATCATTAATTGTCACATTCAATTTAGCCGGAAGGCAGCTTAGCTATTGGCAATTTGAGCCGCACGGAGGGCGTGCAATCTGTTTCTTCCAGGCCGCAACAAACACTAATTGGTTGTAAAAGTGTTGCCCCTTCGAGCACACGCCTCGTACTATTCGATACCAAATTTTAATTAACACGGTTCATTTCCTGTTAAATATATAAACACTGAGAGCCAATAAGAAAACTCCGTGTGGATCCTGGAATGCTTGTATATCGAAAGCTTTCTCGTTCAATAGGGCTTTAATGAACGTCGGTAAAATGCTTCTATTGATTTATTTTTTTATATTTTTTATCATTAAACACGCCAAATCATTTTTTACACAATATTTTGCTATATAATATCAGATCTAATTACTGTCTGTAATGCCTTTTTTTTCAATTATTTCTTATCTTGTGGGATAACCTCATGGAGTGAGAGAAGAGATGAACAAGGAGTTTTGCCATTTTTGATTATTTTGTTCTTACAATCCTCGCTGTTTTGGTCCGGTAGACGCTGTGCATAAACATTGTTGAATATGTGTGGTGATTAGTGACCGTTAATCGATAATTATTCAGAAAGCTGAGGGCATTCTCAACACGACACGCAAGAATGGCACAATTACACAGAAGACAAAACTTTGAGCCCTGAAGATGATCTCAATAAAGATCGAAACGTTGGCACGATAAAGAAAATGTTTTTCTGAAACCTACATCACAACAGACCGCATCTCACGGTTTCTGAATAATAATTGTTGAATATGGCGAGAAGTCGAAAGAAGCCTAACATGTATAAAAAATTTTTCAATAGATTTCGTCATCCGATTGAGCAAATAACATCGTTTAATTAATTAATTTTTATGTGAGGTATTGGTTGAGGTGAAAAATTCAGTATCACGAGCGGGATTCGAACACACGACCATCGGCGAAATACGCCGCTGCGCTACCACTTGTGCTATCGTGACATCGATCCACTCGGACGCCAACCTCCCATTTCAACCCTCTTTTTGAATTTTCCCTCCTTTTTGCCATTTTTCAAATGCCGTGTAATCTATTTTGTTCTCGGCGACAAATTTAATGAGTTAACTGAAGTATCTCTTCACTAAACCTCTCTGTGGCCATTTCATTTGTCGCTGAGAACCGAAAAATGGCAAAAAAAGGAGGGAAAATTCGAAAGATTGGGTTGACAAGGGAAGTTGGTGTCCGAGTGGATCGAAGTCACGATAGCTCAAGTGGTAGAGCAGCGGCGTATTGAGCCGAAGGTCATGGGTTCGAATCCCGCGCGTGACTCTGACTCCTTTATCTCAACCCATACCTTACATAAAGATTAATTAATTGAAATACATATATAAAAAAAATTCAAATCTATTTCAGAATATGAATCCTCCTTAACATTCACTCAATAGACCTTCTTCAATTCAAAAAACTCCCCTACGAATATCTTATCTAAAATTACACAAGACGGATAACTATTTGGCGTATTTGCATTTATCCGTTGTCAGTTTTGTCTTGAATACTTATAATACGAAAACTGTCAAACTAAAAAAATTTTGCACTAAAAAATGCAAATAATATGTATTAACATCTATCACAAAAACTTACTTTTTTAATTGAAGATTAAAATATATTGCTTAAATCTTATGTTACTACAGTAAAATCCTCTTGGTAACGGACAATCATGATGTCACTACTTCTTCCCTTTTCGGACATCCTCTAAATGAAGTTTTTTATCGTATGATACACATACCATTAGACGACCTTGTAAAATTTTCCATCGTACAGTATTTCTAAGCTTTAAGTAAGGTATTGGTTGAGATAAAATCACGAGCGGGATTCGAACCCACGCCCTTCGGCTAAATACGCAGCTGCTCTAACCACTTGAGCTATCGTAACTTCGATCCACTCGGACATCAACTTCCCATTTCAACCCCACTTTTGTCAATTTTCCCTCCTTTTTGCCAATTTTTATCTCAACAAATACCTTACTTAAAGATTAATTAATTGAGAAGAATTTATTTGGTCAATCGAACCACGAAACCTAATCGATTATTTCTAAGCTTAGGTTTATTAGTCAATGTTTATTTAGGTCTGCTAAGTTAATAATAAGTATTAAGCACTTCATTCCATACTTTTGGCGCACTGTCAACATCAAAATTTAAACTGGACTGCAATTATGAAATGAAAACAACATCGGAACGCAAATCAGATTGAATATGGAGAGTAAATTTAACAGAGCCACGGAAACATCAATTCAATTAATCAATAATTATAAACATAATTACAAACGGAGAAGTCATTATCGAATGTTTTATTTTTATGCGATATAGCTTTCTATTTTCAAATTTCCCATTTTTGACTTCGAATTGATCTTTTCTAATATTAAATTACCGCTTTGTAACTTCAAATTTTTCATTATTAAATTACCACTTTGTTCACAGAAAAAACTTAGGAGAAGGCATTTCTTCTTTAAATCTCTCGGTACAATGGGCAATTATTTTACTCTAAATTAAAAAATTGGGTTTTGTCAGAATTTTTTTGTGTATGAATAACTTATAAAAGGGTTGCTCTAAATGAAAAACCATGTGAAACGTTGAATTCAGCGTAATAAACACTTTTATAAAATGTTCATTAATAAGCTGGCCATGGGAAATTGTAAAAGTACTACGCTGGAGAGTTAGATCGAAAGTTTTTGTTTCATGAGAAACTGGACAAAACAAAAATGTAATGTATAATACAGTTTCTGCTAAGAATTTTTTTAAAACCTTTATATAAACAACACTATTCTTTATTTTTAAATATTTAACATTATAAAATTTTTAATTTTGATTGTACTTCATGTCTATATAGTATTTTACGAGTCCAGTATTTACATATTAAAAATTGAAAAAATAATAATAGAAGAAGAAAGAAAAAATAATGTTTTTATATTTAATTGTATACTACTTTTAATTACAATTAATTAAGGTTTTTAATTGAGATGAAAAAAAGTTAATGGCACGAGCGGGATTCGAATCCACGATCTTCGGCTAGATACGCCGCTGCTCTACCACTTGAGCTATCTTGACCTCGATCCACTCGGACATCAACTTCCTATCTCAACCCCACCTTATGAGTTTTCCCTCCTTTTTGCCATTTTTCAAATGCCGTGTAATCGGATTGGATTATTGAGATAGGAAGTTGATGGCCGAGTGGATCGAGGTCACGATCGCTCAAGTGGTAGATCAGCGGCGTATCTAGCCGAAGATCGTGGGTTCGAATCCCGCTCGTGCCATTAGCTTTTTTTCATCTCAACTAAAAACCTTAATTAATTGTAATGTATTAATTGGTCAAGCGGCCAACGAAATTAGTGAATTTAATGAATTAAAATGAAGTACACTTCACAAAAGCTCTCCGTGGCCATTTCATTTGTCGTCGAGAATCCAATCCGATTACACGACATTTGAAAAATGCCAAACAGGAGGGAAAGTGGTAGAGCAGAGGCGTATCTAGCCGAAGATCGTGGGTTCGAATCCCGCTCGTGCCATTGACTTTTTTTCATCTCAACTAAAAACTTTAAGTAATTGTAATATATTAATTGGTCAAGCGGACCACGAAATTAGTGAATTTAACTACTTTTAATTATAATTTTAATTAATGTGTTGTTGTTAAGAGACCAACTAATATTACATTTAATAAAATCTCGGATTAATAAATTTTTTGCTTGACAGAAAAGTTTTATTACTTAATTATTTATTTTATTTTATTATTTTTTAGGGCCAGCAAATTTCATTGGTCATCACCAGCCCTCTCTTTCTTAGTTATACATTTATTTTCTTATCTTTCTCGCGTATTAATCCCACTGATTTTTTGTTTTGTTTCTCCAGCTGAGTTTCGATATTTTATGGTACGTCGAGCCTCGTCAATTGTGGATAAAATGACAAATCACAAATACAAATATACTTAAACACAGAAACATGATAGTTTGGATAGCATTCCTGCTACCCAAGAGTGCTCGAAATTTTTTCGGGGTTATTGGCTATGACCTTTACATTCACGCTAATAAATTCATTCACACACCAGACTACATTCATACTACCCCTGAGTACTCAATATTCTTCGGGGTAAGTGAGAATGTAAATACTTATACTGTATTACTTTCGTTACACAAGGGATAATTTGAAATTTAAAAAAGTTCATTTTCAGTTGAAAAGGTTTAATTGGAAAGTAAAAAGGCGTGGTTTTTAGTGACCATTTCTTGACGATGAGGTCGTGAAATGAGGTGTGGTGTGACTTGGTTTCAGAAAAACATTTTCTTTATCGTGCCAACGTTTCGATCTTTATTGAGATCATCTTCAGAGCTCAAAGTGTTTATTTTGTCTGTCGTGTGAGATATTGAAAATTAAAAAGTTTATATGAAATTAAAACTGATAATTTACTGTTAAAAAAGGATTCATGTTTTTTGGAGGATGTGCTTAAAGATATATTTTTTAATGGTGGCGTGGCAAATTTTTAAAACATATCGATGCGGTTGTATTTAAAAGTCAAATCCTGAAAGGTCTCCAACACATAAACGCTTATGGTGAGGGGGTAGAATCAGAATGTTCTCATTGTTTTAGGCTAAAAGGGTAGTTAAAAGCAGGTGGGCATTTATGAACGAGGGGATGGAAAAAAAAGAGAAGTTTGTTGTCGGAGCCCATTGTTTATACATCCAGCAATCCTCGTAGGAATTTACACGAGCCGGCTTACCAGTGGCCCAGCAGGCCAATATTGTCCTATAGGGCCTTTGTCCTTTCGCCGAATTCCGAACGATCAATTTATTAATTTTTCGACACGGAAGACAATCGAAAAGGGGTTTTGTCGGGATGAACGTTCGACCTGTTACCATGTGAATGGGAGATCGGGGACAACAAGTTATATCGGCCGTAGCATTTCAAACACCCGGACATCCAAGCGACCCCATCAAAACAAACATGGCTTTATTCCAGTTTCGATGGATTTTGATTTAAAAATCCACGTCTGAACCAACAAGATTTCCTTAACTATGATGGACATAAAATTTATTATAGATATGTTCTCAAACTTCCCAAATTTATATAACTGTTTAAAGATTCAAATAGAATGAATTTACTATGATGGTTCATAGTTTTATTTGAGCTATACATTTATAATTATCTCAGGTTTCCCTATTTTATTAAGTTTTTTCAGCCAAAGAGTTAGACCTTTCTAATAAAACCATAAAAATAATGAAACCTGATATAATTAAAAATTCAACGTCAACAGTATCAACAATTATAAATTTTATGAATAAAAATTGTCTAAGTAATAATTACAGTTAGGGCTAAGTTAATTTACTTTTCAATTATAAGACCTCTAATTTATTGAAGGAAAAACCGTAGTACTATTTGCTGATTGCAGTTAAAAAGCCACTTCAAACGAAAAAATCTTTCATGAAGACGTCTAATTTTTCACTACATAAGTATTTTTATTTTCTTCAGGATTTCAAGATATGGATTAATGAGGGAAGTTCTCAAGATCAACAATGCCACCTAGTATGTCCTACCTGTTGATCCTTCCTTCATTCATGTCAAAAATTTGACATGAAAGAAGTACTAATGCACATTGCTTTGTTCCAAAGAATTGTGAGAAATTTAATATTTTTCGCCCAGATGGGAAAACTAGGTTCAAAACTAGCTGTTTAGTAGTTAATTTATTATATGTAGATATGGTCTCTAACTTCCGAAATGAATGTAACAGTTTAAAGATTCAAATAGAATGAATTTACTATGATGGTTAATAGTCATATTTAAGCTATACATTTATAATTATCTCAGGTTTCCTTATTTTATTTAGGTTTTCCAGCCAAAAGGGTTGGCTTTGGCTAAAACATTCAATCAAATGGTAAAACTGAGATAATTAAAATTTCAACGACAGCAATACCAACAATTATAAATTTTGTGCTGAAAAATTGTCAAAATTATAATTATACAATTAATTAAGGTTTTTAGTTGAGATGAAAAAGCTAATGGCACGAGCGGGATTCGAACCCACGATCTTCAGCTAGAAACATGGGGTTGAGATAGGAAGTTGATGTCCGAGTGGATCGAGGTCACGATAGCTCAAGTGGTAGAGCAGAGGCGTATCTAGCCGAGGGTCGTGGGTTCGAATCCCGCTCGTGCCATTAGCTTTTTTTCATCTCAACTAAAAACCTTAATTAATTGTAATGATTTAATTGGTCAAGCGGACCACGAAATTAGTGAATTTAAGGAATTATAATTATAGTTACGTTTAAGTTAATTTTAATGGAAAAATAAATAAGAAAACTTATAAATTATAAAACCTCTAATTTTTTGATGGAAAGACCATACTTCCGTTTGCTGAATGCATTGCAAAAATTACCTTCAAAAGGGAAAAATCTTTCATGTAAACTTCTAATTTTCTCACTATATAAGCATTTTTATTTTTTTCAGGATTTCAAGAAATGGAATGAGGGAAGATCTCAACATCAACAATGAAACCTAGTATGTCCTACCTGTTGATCCTTCCTTCATTTATGCCAAAAATTTGACAGGGAAGAAGTACTAATGCACATACATAATGAAACCTGAGATAATTAAAATTTCAACGACAACAATATCAGCAATTATAAATTTTATGCAAACAAATTGTCCAAATTATAATTATAGTTAGGTTTAACTTAAATTTAATTGAATAATAAATAAGAATACTTTTTTAATCATTTTAATGGCTTTATGTTTTTTGCATATTAGCCAATGACAATGTTATTATGAGTATTCGTTTTGGGGGAGAAGGGTATCGTGAAAAAAGGTCAGAGGCAACGGCGGGAATCGAACCCACAACCGCGGGGTCTATGAACCGAGAGTCTCTCACGCTAACCACTGGGCTACCGCGGCTACCCCAAAAATACTTTTCAATTATAAGACCTCTAATTTTTTGAAGGAAAGACCATTGTTCTGTTTGCTGAATGCATGTAAAAAGCCCCTTCAAAAGGGAAAAATCTTTCATGTAAACTTATAATTTTCTCACTATATAAGTACTTTTATTTTCTTCAGGATTTCAAGAAACGGATTAATGAGGGAAGTTAGCAAGATCAACAATGTCACCTAGTATGTCCAACCTGTTGAGCCTTTTTTCCATTCTCCTCAAAAATTCGACATGGAAAAACTAATTTTCTCCTCCTACCACTCAGGCAGACAATTACGAGGAAAGGAATAATCCGAGCGTAAAAAAATAAAGACCGGTGTTCTGTAAGGATGCGTTTTAGGACCGGGCCGGTATCTGCTTTATACCAGTGACCTCTCAGTTATATGAAACACAACTAAAGCAGCATTCGCGAAATACACTGTGCGTCGATAGTAGAAGAGTTAGAAGAAAACAGCAAAGTATGATCAATCGGATGAAAAGATGAATAAAGAATAAAAAATTAAAATAAATGGCAATAAATCAGTAAACAATAATTTTATCAACACAAAAATCATCGATTGTACAACTGAAAAAATAGAACTGCTACAATTCACAATGAATTATCTAAGTGAAAGGCTAGATCCTGAATCAAAATGAAGAGCACACACTAAAAAATATAAAAAAATGAAAATGGTTCTTAAATGATAACAAGTGCATTGGCGTTTTGAAAAAAAAGTACCGTTGGTCTATCCGTAACAAAACCGTTTTTAAACCCGATCCTTAAACCGATGTGGATTTTTGGTATACGATTGTAGGGCTGAGCCAAACAGAGCTGTGCTATAAAAATTTCAAAATAAAATATTAACCAACGCAATTAGACATTGTCGGCTTTAATTTTTTTTGTAAAGTCGGTTTTAATAAAAATCGGCAAATAACAAATATTAAAGAAAGTAAATAACGCGTAGCCAAAAATCCTTCCATATTTCTCTTAATTCTGTATGTTCGAAGGTCAACAAAATCATGGTAATAATCCCGATGAAATCGATCTGCAATTGGTTGGGACATAATCCTCTAAATATTTTGCCGATGTATAATGCAACTCAAAAAATGTAATACTGCACAAACTTCACTTATTTCTTTCTGCTATCAAAATAAGGAGCAAATTTTGTTTCACAATTAGGAACCAATCAAATTTTGACACACGAAACCAAACATTTTTGGAACCAAAAATGATCTTCAAAAGCTAAAAACCAAAAAAACGTGCGAATTTTGCTTCAAACCGCTCTTTCGATCTGTAAAGTAGAGTTAGATAACAAGTAGCCATATTCATATATAATATATATAATGTGATGAAGAGTTGTAATGTCTAAAAAAATAAACAAAATGTTATTGTTTCAATTAAAGGTAATATATTATATAATAATTTGTAAGCATTTTTTTAATCGGTTGTGATGAAATCATACTATTAATTTTATCTGGCACTGGATTTAGAAAAAAATTAATATCTCTACTAACCTCTCGTAAAACAAGACCATAAACTTGGGTTATTATTGTAATTAATCTAGCATGCAGGACTAAAAAACAAACCGACCAACGTCTTTCAGAAAAATGTAACAATCGATCGAATATAAATCAACTCTAAAGTATTAAAACATATCCACCACCATTTTTACATACCAATTCATGTTTTTTTTAATATTATATCCTCAGAAAAGAATTGTAAACTGTGAGGCATGTAGTGGAATTTTGGTTAGGAAACATGTTTTGTTCTCCCTTCTGAATTGAGGGATGAAAATTAGTAAACTTTGCCAGTGAATTTCCCAGTAGTTCGGAACAAACTAATGAATTGTTTTTTTACCGTTGTAAATATGATGAAAGCAGGTCGGATTAAATGAGGGGAGTGTGTGAGTGTCATTTGATGCTGGAAAAATTTTAAACATTAATAACTAAAGTGTTACTCCTTTATTAATTAATTAAATTCACTAATTTCGTGGTCCGCTTGACCAATTAATATATTACGATTAATTAAAGTTTTTAGTTCAGATAAAAAAGTCAATGGCACGAGCGGGATTCGAACCTACGATCTTCGGCTTGATACGCAGCTGCTCTACCACTTGAGCTATCGTGATCTCGATCCACTCGGACACCAACTTCCAATCTCAACCCCACCTTTTGAATTTTCCCTCCTTTTTGCCATTTTTCAAATGTCGTGTAATCGGATTGGATTCTCGACGACAAATGAAATGGCCACGGAGAGCTTTAGTGAAGTATACTTCATTTTTAATCATTAAATTCATTAATTTCGTGGTCCGCTAGACCAATTAATATATTACAATTAATTAAGATTTTTAGTTGAGATAAAAAGTGAATGGCACGAGAGGGATTCGAACCCACGATACGTCGCTGCTATTTACAAAATTACCATATTGAATGAGATAGGTTGGATTTTTTAATGCTATGCATTTGACATTCATTAAAAAATAGATTTTAATGAAGAATAAATTCATGTTGGTTACTATTTCGTTTATAATATGTTCACTTTTTATAATAGTGGATATTTTTATTTTGTTCAATGCCTGCACATTTCAGCAGTTCTATAGTTTTTTTTAAAGTGATATTCTGTGTTTAGAAAATATTTGTACATATTGTGATCAATTTTTGACAAGTTTGGGAAAGGAGATTAAGTCGAACTAGTTGGAAGCCTCCATCACTAAATCGCAACTCTCCTCTCAACCGGTAGGTCATACGCGAAAAACCGGTAAAAATACATACTTTTTCGATGTTTTTTTGAACTTTTGATATTTCGTTAGTTTTAGAAAGTATTTCTCAAAATTGTGAATAATTTTTGACAAGATTGATAAAGGAGATCAAGTAGAACTAGTTGGAAGCTTCCATTCCCTAACTCGCAATTCGCGCCTCAACCAGTAGGTGAAACTAAAAAAAAACGCTAAAAATACATACTTTTTCGATGGTTTTTTGAACTTTTGATATTTCGTTAGTTTTAGAAAATATTTGAACATATTGTGACCAATTTTTGACAAGATTGATAAAGGCAATCAATTAGAACTAGTTGGAAGCTTCCATTCCCTAACTCGCAATTCGCGCCTCAACCAGTAGGTGAAACTAAAAAAAAAACGCTAAAAATACGTACTTTTTCGATGGTTTTTCTAGACTTTTGATATTTCGTTAGTTTTCGAAAGTATCTATACAAATTGTGACTAATTTTTGACAAAATTGATGAAGGCAATCATTTAGAACTAGTTAGAAGCTTCCATTCCCTAACTCGCAATTCGCGCCTCAACCAGTAGGGGAAACTCAAAAAAACCGGTAAAAATACATGCTTTTTCGATGTTTTTGTGAACTTTTGATATTTCTTTAGTTTTCGAAAGTATTTGAACATATTGTTACCAATTTTTGACAAGATTGCTTCACGAGATCAAGTTGAACTAGTTAGATAGAAGCCTCCATTCCTCAACTCGCAACTCGCGCCTCGACCAGTAGGAGAAACTAAAAAAAACCGCTAAAAATACATACTTTTTCGATTTTTTTTTGAACTTTTGATATTTCGTTAGTTTTAGAAAGTATTTCTAAATATCCAATTTTTGACACGAATCGTAAATGAGATCAAGTTGAACAAGTCGGAAGCTTTCATTCCCTAACTCGTATCTCGCGCCTCAGCCAGTAGGTCAAACTCGAAAAACCGGAAAAATACATAATTTTTCGAAGTTTTTCTAGACTTTTGATATTTCGTTAGTTTTAGAAAGTATTTCTAAATATCCAATTTTTGACACGAATCGTAAATGAGATCAAGTTGAACAAGTCGGAAGCTTTCATTCCCTAACTCGTATCTCGCGCCTCAGCCAGTAGGTCAAACTCGAAAAACCGGAAAAATACATAATTTTTCGAAGTTTTTCTAGACTTTTGATATTTCGTTAGTTTTCGAAAGTATCTGTACAACTGACTAATTTTTGACAAGATTGGTAAAGCAGATCAACTTGAACTAGTTGGAAGCTTCCATTCCCTAACTCGCATTTCGCGCCTCAACCAGTAGGGGAAACTCGAAAAACCAGTAAAAATATATACTTTTTCGAGCTAAACAGCACAGCTAAAATTGCTCATACAAACATGGTATACGACGCCGTATATGACGTTTAAATAGCATTTTTGAGATGATAGAACAGATGGTACAATGTCAGAACGTGCAAATAACTCCAAATCCGATGAGGAGATTTCAATTAATAAATTGCATTTCCCTTAGTATTATGATGGATAAGGACATAGCAAAAAACATAGGAAAGGCAAAATATACGTATAGCTTTTGGTGTTGCTGATTTAAATGCCTGATCTGATGATCTGTTATTTATTGTCCATCATTAAATGATGAAAACATCTATAAAAATGTAAGTTAGACATATATTTGCATAAGTCAAATTGAAAAAAAATTTGTTGAATCATTTCAATTTGCCGTAAAAAGTATCGTATTTTTTTGATTTAGACACTTCTTTTACAAAAAACAAAAAAGTGCAAATCGCATTATTACAGTTGAAAATGCAAGGTGTATTTCCAGCAATTGAGATTAACCCTATTAGTATAATGAGGCTTAACTCGTCAAGCCCCTTTCTTGTCTCCAAAGAGGACTTAGGACAAAAACTTTGAGCAATTTGATAAAGTAATTTCTACACTCTTTATACCATAGATCAAAGACGATGTAAAACCAGTAAATTTAATTAACCAGAACATTGAATTATGTAAAATATAATAATTTGCATTAAATAAATTATTTGTAATCAATTTAAATTTTTTAGACAGTGTACATCTGGGGAAAAGCTAATAAATAGATAATTCTATTAATCAAATAAATTTACTTATTATGTACTTCAATAATTTTTATTGGTTAGTTTTTATACTAGGTTAAACAAAATATAAGTATAAACTATTGAATTATCTTTCATTGAATAGAAACATGTTAATAGTTTATGTTTTACTTCATAGACAATAAACTAGAACGAAAATGCATGGCATCTCGTAGAAACAGTAAAAGCAAGAGAAAGCTCGTCTGAAAGCTTAAGCTCGGTTTTATAACGCACGTTTTTTAGATTTATGTTCGATAATCGGAATCATTGTCAGCTCGGTTGAACAAGAAATCCATTAATTTTCACAAGGGTGTTCCTGTTTTAAAAGCAAAATAAGAGGATCAGCTTTCAATCAAGAATCAATGGGGTCGCGTTATTAAAATTTTATAAATTGCCTAACAATACGTAAAATGGCGATGTAGTTTAACATAAAAAAATCTAATTACTTTTATAACATTATGAATTATAAAGAATAAATTTTATTGTTATACTCTATCGCCCCAGGCAATTTATTATTATTATTTCTTGCCTTTTTATTTATAAAAAAAGTTAAAAATTTCCAATTACACTGTGAAATAAATATGGAGCAAATATGTTGTTTGATGCATAGTCGTTTTTAATTATGTTGGTCATCTTACTCCTTCAGACAAACTTCATGAAAAAATTACATAAGAGAATCATTGGTAGAACCATATGAAATATTACCACGTTTAATGTTATAGAAATATTATAACGTTTATTTCAGTAACTATAGAACTAATTATACAATAGCATTATTTTCAGAAAATAACTTTATGGAATTATCATGTTTTCTACCTGGTCTACCATTTGTAACCATTCTGCGGTTAAAAGTACAACGTTCCATAAGTTCAAAATCATTCATAATTACAATTAATTAAGGTTTTTAGTTGAGGTACAAAAGTCAATGGCACGAGGGGGATTCGAACCCACGATCTTCGGCTAGATACGCCGCTGCTGTACCACTTGAGCTATCGTGACCTCAATCCACTCGGACACTAACTTCCCATCTCAACCCCACCTTTTGAATTTTCCCTCATTTAAAAAAAAAAATCCAATCCGATTAAAAATGGCAAAAAGGAGTGCCTACCTCATCATAATTACAGTTTAAGGGAAATCGCAGTCAGAAATCTTATGATTTTATTACAGAACTTTATAAAATAACTCCAGCTAAGCCCTGTTTCCGNTAGCTCAAGTGGTTGAGTAGGGGCGTATCAAGCCGAAGGTCGTGGGTTCGAATCCCGCACGTGACACTGACTTTTTTATCCCAACTAAAAACTTAATTAATTGAATTGTATAAAATAGTATTATACTGTAGTTCCGTAAATAATGAAATAATTAATTTTGTCTGACCTGAATGATTTTTAATATAATATCGAAAATATTTCTTCATATTCGTATCAGAATTCATCACATATTTCGCGTTTTTTGAGATTGATAACTTTTAAAGCTTCGCTATCTCATGAAGCGTATCTGTATAAGTATATACGTGGTAATTTATCATTATTCAATGTCCCTCACTTCTCCAACATCTAATAGAATTCAATGAACAGAAAATATACGGTTTAAAGCCAGCCATATATAAAAAAAAAGTTTAAAAAATAAACTAACTTCGAATGTTTAAAACATAATTATAATATTTAAACGGCATTTGAAAAATGGCAAAAAGGAGGGAAAATTCAAAAGGTGGGGTTGAGATGGGAAGTTAGTGTCCGAGTGGATCGAGGCCACGATAGCTCAAGTGGTAGTGCAGCGGCGTATCTAGCCGAAGATCGTGGGTTCGAATCCCGCTCGTGACAATGACTTTTTTATCTCAACTAAAAACCTTAATTAATTGTAATATATTAATTGGTCAAGCGGACCACGAAATTAGTGAATTTAATCATTCATAATTTTCATTTCATTATAGATATATCATATTTCACAAGATATCATTATTTCATATCTTGTTTTCAAACACGTAATGTGAGATAATAACCGAAAAGATGGTCATTAAACGCTATTTGCTCCATTCCATTTTTCCATCTTCTAATGTACAAAAGGTAAGCTAGGTTTGAAATATTTTATTTTTACTCTTTCTCCTTACACTCTTTATATTTCTCTCTCTCACACTCTTTCTTTGTTTTTATTTCTTTTTCTCTCTCTCTTTCTCTCCCTCCTACTCTTTCACTTCCTCTTTACCTTCCTCTTTCATCCCTCTTTTTCATACTCTGTCTCTCTGTCTGTCTCTCTTTCTCTCTCTCCCTCTACCTATCTATCTATCTATCTATTTATCTCTCTCTGTTCTGTGTTGATGAACTTTCTCAATCTACGACATATACTGGTTGTCCACAAAATAAAATTCGGACAATAGAGGCCTGTATGATTCTGCAGTAACTGCCCTACTACATAAAACATGTCACTTAAGAATAAAGTGGTTTATGTTTACACATCTCTCAGCTTTTCTTCACGTCGTCATTCCTGGAAAGAAAGTACACATAAACACATCACGCAACGTTTGGAATCAGCATTAAAATCGATTGCTATCGTCACCGAGTTAATACACAATCCAGTAAAAAATACTTTTGTAAATTTTCCAAAAAAGAAAAAGTAGAATTCAATTTGTTAGCATCTAGAAATTATTTTGTAATGTTTTACGAAACCTCTTCTTTGTATAAATTTATAGTTAGCGTGGACATTACGTTGGCAAGTGGTAAAACGGATTTTTGACTACATTACTGAATCACTACAAGGAACACATTTTATCAAATATTAAAATCATTCCTAGACCTGATAAAATGACCAACCTTCTAATTAAAAAAAAATATTGTCATATCAGTTATATATATATATCTATCTATATAATATATATCTATATCGTCTACTACTAAATATAGTCTCTATAAAACAAAAACATACATACATATGTATATATATATATAACATTTAATAACCCTCTCGGATAAATTTGTTTTAAACCAGGCTCTCTCTCTCTCTCTCCCTCTCTCTCTCTCTCTCTCTCCCTCTCTCTCTCTCTCTCTCTCTCTCTCTCTCTCTCTCNGGGGTCGATGGCGGAATATTTATAAAAGTACCCCATCGACCCCCAATCTAGTTTAGTTTAAGTGTAGGTCGGTGGAGGAATATCAAGTACTCCACCGACCAAACGAAATAAGCGAACTGTATGGAGGTATTTAAGTGTATAAATGTATTTATTTGTATGAACGTGTATAGAATATAGACTTAGTGGGGGTTTAAATGACCTAGATGTCGGAAGCCCCAGCAAAAAAAATAAAAATAAATAAATAAATATCTATGTTTTATCCAAAATAATTCAAATTTATAAAATTCTTTCGTTTGAGACGGGTTAAAAACCAATTCATCCCATTTTTAGTTCATACTTAAATACTATAGGGCCTTAAACATCTACATATTTTTAAACATTGTTACTTAAAGAACATATTCACTTGAAGAAGTCAGACAACTCGCCAAGTCCGTAGTCGTCCAGACATCCATTTTTGAACTTATAACAATATAAATCCGTCAAATCACTTTATATAAAAAAAAGTCACTGAAGATGGTCTATATTAGACCGAAACGCTACTGACAAAATAAACGCTTATTGTGGAAAAAATATTTTTTCATATTATTAAGAAGTTCCAAAACATCAGGAAGTATACCGTCAAAAAATTGTAAGTTTGTAGTTGACTTTATATTGAGTTTATATTTTGTGAATCATGCTGCTAATTCATTCAGATATTATTATATATATTAGGGTTTATTGAGGGAAATTACGTTTCAAAATTACTGTATAATCAGCAAAGGTGTGAGTTGAAATACGTAGATACTGAAGTGTATATTAAAAAAAGAAATTGGCAAAAAATGCTGCCATGAGAAAAACTTTCCCTACAGCTTATACAATGTCAAAGTTCAGTTCACTGACTAAGTAGAGTTGGTCTATCACTTATGATTTTCGCCTATAAATAGGTCCATGTTTGTTTAATTGGATTCAGGTTTTCCTCTGATGAAGGAGAAAATTAATCATTATTTTCTGTACTGACGAAAATATTGCGTACCTTGAACTTTTGGATCGAGGTCAATCCACGACAGGAAAGACCTACTCTGCCATTCTGAACCGGCGTCACTTAAAACTTAAGAATTTTGATCCGGGATTAGTTAATCAAAGAAGCCCATTTCTGCTTCAGGACGACGCTCGCTTTCACACCGCAAAGATTACATTGTAAAAATTAATGAACTTTGTCACTTTTTCCATAATTTTCAAGCCTGTCGTCTCTTGTTTTCAGAGTTCCAGACAACAGCCTTAAGCAACAAAAAAGGTAATGGAAAAAAAACCTGGAGTCAAAGTTATCTCGTTTCATGATTTCCAAAAATAAAAAAATTGGTTTCAATTTTTTACGTAACTTCTCCGAATTTGAAATGAGATTATTTTAATAAATGATGAAATACCAAGTTTTTCATGTCATAAAGTTATTTGTTTTGTTCTGAACGAATGGGCTCATTTTCTTATAAAGGTAGTAACTAAATCATGTAATCAAGCTTAATTACCAACAATCTACATGTTCATTTATTTTTTGTTAATTATTTAACATGATTCAAAATCTAACATCACGTACAGTGTAATAGTACAGTTTTTATAATATTGTATATTTTGTTGAAAATTGTGCTAGTCTTTTATGATGAACTTTTTTTAGATAATTTATATTATGGTAACATCCCCAGTTCATTAATCGACGATAATGTGTTTAAGAAATACGGTAGCTACAGTGGGATGAAATAAAAATAATTTGGTATTTTATGAGGTCATCCGGAAAGAGGGGGATGAGATAAACATTCCAGCCCAGGAGGTAGGTGGGATGGAATTAGCCTTGTGTTTTATTGCTGTATTTAGGGCGAGTTGCCAGACTTGCTGAGTGGGTTTCATTTGCCTTAGCTAATTCCCGAACTATGTCTCATCTGGGGCTCCTTCATCTTAGATGCTCGGTCCATCCCATGATGGGCGAATCCCGCATCACTCAACAACAGAATCGTTCCGTTTTCATCGGCGGGCTAATGGGCTCAATTCCCCAGTCGATTGCTAGTTCGACCCTTTGTGAAAGAGAGAGATGGGTGAGACATCATGACAATTGACACTGACCGAAATCCTTTTCCGTTTGATCATGAACATACCTCTGCCTACTTCATAATATACAATTAACTCCATTCATCAAAACAAATAACATTTTGAGAAATTCTAAAGGAAACTGTGGCCACCTTTAATTGACTTATGTCAGAATTACGAACTAACTACTTCGACTAAATTCTAACTTAAAATATCACTTTAAAATTATTTGGAAAAATTTTTAATTGAAAATATGATGCCACTAACAAAAAAGGTGTATTTATAAAATTCTCAACCATTCCTATATCAAAATAAAGTCAAATAACTCTGACAACACTGCGCTGTCGTGCGGTACTGTATCGTACACGCCGTGGAGAAAACAGCAACGGCAATACTAGATTAAAAAAATATGTTCTTGATTTTTTATTCATTTTTAGATGTTCATAATGAAAATATGGCCATCTTTGATTGGCTTATGTTAGAATTACTAAGTCACTACTACCTCTAAATTCTAACGAAAAATACCACTTTAAAATTAATTGGAAAATTTATAATTGAAAATATGATGCCACTAACCAAAAAGGTGTAACTATAAAATTCTCAACCATTCCTATATCACAATAAAATCAAATAACACTGGCAATACTGCGCTGTCGTGCGGTACTGTATCGTACACGCCGTGCAGAAAACAGCAACGGCAATACTAGAATAAAAAAATATGTTCTTGATTTTTTATTCATTTTTAGATGTTCAAAATGAAAATGAGGCCATTACCACCGCTAAATTCTAACGGAAAAGATCACTTTAAAATTAATTGGAAAAATTTTAATTGAAAATATGATGCCACGAACAAAAAAGGTGTAACTATAAAATTCTTAACAATACCTACATTAAAATAAAGTCAAATAGCTGGCGAGCATTACTGTATCTTACACGCCGTGTAGAAAGAAAGCAACAGCAAAATTAAAATTAAAAAATACGTTCTTGATAAAAAAATTTAAAATAAATTTAATAAATATAGTATAATAATATTTTTTAAAAGCATCAGACAGCTTGGTCATTTCAGGCTCCGGCGCATGCAAAATATAACAACAGACATCAATTCGCATTCACACAAATAAATATATTCACACCTATAAACAATGCATTCAATCTACTTAGTAGATGGGGTACTCAATATTCCTCCATCAACCTGCAATAACAAACTAATCTAAATCGGGTCGATGAGGTACATTTATAAATATTACCCAAGTCATGTACATGCTCGAGGGGCAAAATACTATTACATTATAATTTAATTCCACTAATTTCGTGGTCCGCTTGAGCAATTAACCAGGAACCATTTGTCGTCGAGAATCCAATCCGATTACACGACATTTGAAAAATGGCACCAAAGAGGGAAAATTCAAAAGGTGGAGTTGAGATGGGAAGTTAGTGTCCGAGTGGATCGAGATCACGATAGCTCAAGTGGTAGAGCAGCGGCGTATTTAGCTGAAGATCGTGGGTTCGAATCCAGCTCGTGCCATTGACTTTTTTATCTCAACCAAAAAACCTTAATTAATTGTACTATAATTTAAGAAGAGTTTAAACACTAAAAACATTTTGTTTGATATATAGTTCTACATAGGCAAAAAAAATTCTTTTATTTTTAATCTGAGTTTTCGAGAGGATAAATTGCTAACATTAAAAATACAATATTTCTACTAAACAAAGGGGGTGATAAGAAACCTTTGGGGAATTACAGGCCAGTTTCTCTTCATGTTATCAAAAATGCTTGACAAATGTGTGAACGATCGCCTTATATTAGTTTTTGAAAATATGATCCAACACAGCATTGACAAAATGGCTTTCAAAAAGAATAACTCGATAACAGAACTAAAAACAAATGATCACATATTCTATTCGTTGTACAAAACGATAAATTTTTATACATTATGAATATTTTTATATGCTAAGTAATCCGGGACGACGCCACGGAACCCTACGAGTAATCAATACATTGTTTACACATACTACATCATGTTTGACGCGAGCTAAAACGGTCTATATTTTGCTGACGCGGTTGTCAACTTCTACATTGAAGATTTTTTTAAACAAATGATTGATGTCAAGTAGAGTACTCGCCCTAAAAATGCAAATTCGTTATAAGTCTTTTTTGAATGGGTAGTTTGACGGATCGGTAGTGCTAAATAGGGGGGTCTAAATATATAGCGCTTCTTGAAAAAAACCACCATGGATCGGCTCTTATCAGCCGGAAACTACCCCGGCCATTCGTCCAAACATGAAGCGGAAGTGGAGAAAATTGCCAGCTCTTCTATCAATCTCTCGCCAGGCTATTTCATTTAATGTGTACGTCTTTCCCATCAGACGATTTCATGAAATGATTTTTCCTGTTATAACTTTGGACGTTCGTGTATTGGAATTGCAAGGAATTTGTCAACCTGAAAATGGAATTATTAGATTTCGATCTTCTTCTTTTTTTATCGTCCAATTTCGAATTTAATTTTACAAACGGTTCTCTATGGACATTCGTAATCGAAGTAAGTTCCCAAAGGCTAACGACCTCGACCAATGCAGCGGCCTATTCGGTTTTCAAACACGTAATAATACATGATTTATACTGTTCCTTTGTTACGAGCAATAAGGTTAAATGTATTGCGGCACAACTAGTTATAGCTTGATTCAGTACTGAGCTAATCTCGCAATCCTGGAAATTAACGTCCCGAATAACCTTGATGTTATGTTTATCCCTTTTGTTTATTCTGTGTTTAATATTTTTGCATTGTTGAAATCGGAATTGTGTTAGTGTTCAAAATGGTGAGTAGCCAATGCTGTAGGATTTTTTTTTTCAATCAAACATATGTTGTTTTACCCTCTTACCCTGATATTGGGATGTAATTCCGATATCAGTTGCCGGACAATTTATAAAATTGATTTTGAAAATTACATCAGACTTATTTGTTACAAATGTGGGATCTTTAATGTTGGAAAATTCTAAATTTCAAAACTTCTTCTATATACATAATAACACAAAAATATATAAAAAGTGTAAATTAATTTAAATATTATAATTATGTTTTAAACATTCGAAGTTAGTTTATTTTTTAAACTTTTTTTATATATGGCTGGCTTTAAACCGTATATTTTCTGTTCGTTGAATTCTATTAGATGTTGGAGAAGTGAGGGACATTGAATAATGATAAATTACCACGTATATACTTATACAGATACGCTTCATGAGATAGCAAAGCTTTAAAAGTTATCAATCTCAAAAAACGCGAAATATGTGATGAATTCTGATACGAATATGAAGAAATATTTTCGATATTATATTAAAAATCATTCAGGTCAGACAAAATTAATTATTTCATTATTTACGGAACTACAGTATAATACTATTTTATACAATTCAATTAATTAAGTTTTTAGTTGAGATAAAAAAATCAGTGTCACGAGCGGGATTCGAACCCACGAACTTCGGCTTGCTACGCCGCTACTCAACCACTTGAGCTATCGTGACTTCAATCCACTCTGACAGCAAAATGTCATTTTTTTGGAGTCCGGGTGGATCGAAGTCACAATAGCTCAAGTGGTTGAGTAGCGGTGTATCAAGCAGAAGGTCGTGGGTTCGAATACCGCTCGTGACACTGACTTTTTATCTCAGCTAAAAACCTTAATTAATTGATACTAAACACGGAAAAAAATACAAACGCAACTTTCGAGAAATGCACTAGTTTTCGTGGTCCGCTTGACCAATTAATATCTTTCAATGAATTGAGGTTTTCAGTTGAGATAAAAAGTCAATGTCACGAGAGGGAGTCGAACCCACGACCTCCGGCTAGATACGCCGCCGAGAATCAAATAGATTACACGACATTTGAAAAATGGCAAAAAGGAAGGAAAATTTAAAAGGTGGGGTTGAGATGGGAAGTTAGTGTCCGGGTGGATCAAAGTCACGAAAGCTCAAGTGGTACAGTAGCGGCGTATCAAGCCGAAGTTCGTGGGTTCGAATCCCGCTCGTGACACTGACTTTTTTATCTCAACTTAAATAAAGATAGATTAATTGAAAGATATTATTTGGTTTTATAAATAAGTTTAATAGGTCATAGATTATAGTAAAATTTTCTTAAAGCTGAATGTTGAAAAAATGAAGTACATATACATAAGGGAAACTTTTGTTACCACCATAACCGTCAGTATTTACAGATACAAGAAAATCTTATTTAAACTTTAAATAACAATTGTGGAAACTAGTGAAAATTAATGTTATAACTGACTTGGTTTTGTGTTTCCGTAAGGTTAGTATAAAAAACTAAGTTGACTAGTTTTGTGGTCCGCTTTACCAATTAATATCTTTCAATTAATTAATGTTTTTAGTTGAGATAAAAAAGTCTGTGTCACGAGCGGGATTCGAACCCACAACCTTCGGCTAGATACGCCGCTGCTCTACCACTTGAGCTATGGCGACCTCGATCCACTAGGATACTAACCTCCCACCTCAACACACACTGATGACTCAATGACACTGACTTTTTTACCCCAACTAAAAACCTTAATTAATTGAACGATAATTGGTCAAGCGGACCACGAAAAATAGTGAATTGTATACAATGTGAAAACCAAAACGTTCGAGAAAGCAGAGATTGCATGGATGGCATACACTAAGCACACCGGAAACGAAAAAGCCAACGCCCTAGATCTTTCGATTGTATACAGGCCGGTTACCAAAAATGAAATAATGAAAAAGAATGTGCCTGAATTTGATATCTTCTAATTGTTTCTGCATGTAATAATTCATGGCGTTTGAAAATAAAACAATACCCGCACCTACACATTTTTACATAGGAAAATCAGAAGATAAATAAAATTTTTAGTAATTTATAATTAATTACGTTTATTCCTTACGATATTTTTATTATTGCCTTCTATTGCACTAGTTTATATGCTATCTTCTATGCAATCGCCACATTGACTGGAGGAATAAAGAGCCAGGAAGATAGTAGTTAATGTATGAGAGAAAAAAAACCTTCATAGTCAATATTTAACGGAGACCGCTTTAGTGCCAAATATATACGAGCTTTAGCTGTATAAAGATTTTATAAGACTGTATATCAAAAAAGGGTATTATTTTTTCCGGGCGTTTCCGCAGGAGTATGAGCATAGCGACAATGTACGACGTCATTTCCTGTACGCCTTCTTCCCTTTTCCAACCGAAACTGTTAAGAGATGCCACCCCCTGGCCTATATTAACGCCACAATATCTAACCAGGTTCTCTTTTTCTCTCCGATTCGCACATATCATGTGACTCCTCGTCCAAACGACCACAGTGAAATTATTCGACTAGAACGATGGGGGTATTTATAATGCCAGTCAGGGATGAAATGTTAGAACTGAAAAAAAAGAAAAAAATAGAAACAAGCTGACTTTTAAAATTTACTATTATGAAATAATACGATGTTTTAGCCGTTTTTTCTGATGGTTAATGAATATTAACAAGGATTAATAAAGCCCTTGATTACACGCTGCCTGATCTTAATGTATATGTTCTGTAAATTTTCGAACAACAGATTAATAAGTAGTTTAATATACCATGTGAACTTTCATAAAAAAAGGCCATTATTTTTACGCTGGATATTTTATGGTACAATTGTGGTTCCAAACGTAAATTTTGACATTGGATTTGCTGGCGCTATTTCAATTTTAATGAGACGTCGCGTTAACCCGGATCAACTTTATTTTTCTTTTTTAATGTAATGCCTATGTTTTCGCTATTTTGGAAAGTGCTTTCGATTCTAGAAAAAATCTACCAGAAACTCAAAAATTCATTCGTGCGTTATAAAGAAATTGAAGATAACCTTCAGAATCCGATAATTTGAATTTATCGTTAACTGATTTAAAAGAAAGAGAAAATAGAAATTTAATCTAATAAAATTTATGGGGACAAGATTTTTCAAATAATCTTTTTTTAATTCGAATCTTTTCGATGAAGTGAGAAACCACGTTTTTTGGCATTCGACTCCATATACAGTCTAGTATCATGTATATAAGTTCTCTCTGTATCTCTCTCTCTCTCTCTCTCTCTCTCTCTCTCTCTCTCTCTCTCTCTATCTATCTATCTCTCTATCTCTCTCTCTTTCTTATATTTCTATTTCTTATTGATTACAATTTTAATGAGGTAATGAAAATTAATTTGATATTTATCTAATCGATAACATTGTTAGTGAATTTTTTATCATTTCATTCTACTTTGATTTATTGCAGTTAAATGTGTGTTTTTTTTTTTTTTTTTTTTTTTNGTTACCCTCCAGGCCGCCGTGTCCGGGAACCCAGACAATTACCACCGTTTTTCCGAGTGGCTCCAGCTCCCGGTATTTCTCTAACAAGAGCACGATGAGAGGGTCAAGAGAACCTGTCGCATATAGCCCAGACAGCGCTCAGAGAGACGGTACATACGAGGAAGGCTGAACCCTCCCCGGTCCGCACCGCCTCGAGAGCGTGACAAATCGCATTCAGCTCTGCCGTGTATACGCTGCAATGATGGGGCAACGACCAGAAGGTGGCTACTCCCTCGCTATACACAGCACACGCCACACCATCGCCGGTCTTGGACCCGTCTGTAAAAATCAGACGAAAACCGGCGTATCTATTTCTAAGTTCAAGGAACTTAGCCTTGTAGAATTATGGCGGCTATTACAGTTCCGCATTCAGCTTGAATTTTTTATTTATTTATTATTATATACAAATGATCATCTGGAAGCGCATGTATGTAAGTTCAAATTGTAAAATGTTCGTTTTGTCATTGAGTGAAAGAGAGGACAAATGACCTAGCTCTGCGAGATTTATAAAAATAAATCATTTATCAAATCTCTCTCTCTCTCTCTGTCTCTCTCTCTCTCTCTCTCTCTTTCTTTCTTTCGCTCTCTCTTTCTTTCTCTCTCTCTCTCTCTCTCTCTCTCTCTCTCTCTCTCTCTCTCTCTCTATCTCTCTCTTTCTCTTTCTCTTTCGCTCTCCCTCTCTCTGCCTTATATATCTTCTGTAGATACTTAACTGTCTTAGTATATATGTATATATGTGTGTGTGTGTGTGTGTGTATATGTGTTTTTATTTTAGAAGATAATTATTTCTATGATTATATTTATCTGATTGTTGATGGTTATTGGTATATAACATTCCGGCAAATTTACAAATATACGATAAATCAAGATTTATTTTAGTATATTATTATTTAAAATTTGGAAAACCTCTTTTGGTATTCTGAATGATAATAAATATCTTTAACGTGACAAGAACAACCTTATCAATATAAGATAAACCCTGCATATTGGTAGACTTTTCAAAGGTCACTCAATTCAAATAAACTTTTACATGTGTGTTTCTAAACGTTTGATGAAAATTTATGGGTATAAAATTGTCTTATGATAAAAAGTTTCAATTTGATAAAAGCTTGTGTTGATTAAAATTGACGCTTTTTTCGTAGTTGAATTTTTTTCTCATCATTTTAAAATTTCTTACCTTTAGCTATTCTAAAACATCTACCTAACGATTCTAGAAATTAATTGTCAAAATCAGATAATAACATTAAGAGAAAAATGTATTTTTATAAATGAATACCTTATTTTAGGAAAATTAATTCGTTTCAATGAAATGTTTTTTGGTTTAGAGGACAATTAACTATCGATTTTACAGTGCAATTTTACTAAAATAATGTTTGAGACTCAGTTTTCGTTGCACTTTTCAACTTCAGCATTTTTGTCGAGTTTTTTCTTGAGATGGGCCGCATAACACGAGTTAAAAAAAAAAAAAAAAAAAAAAAACGCGATGATCCGTACCCCTTTATGCAAGTAAATAATCAATTCCGGCGTCGGATGGGTCGGATTTTTTCTGTTATTTTAAATTCGGATATAAATATTAATATATTAAGTCTCGAATATTAAGTTTTGTTGAAAATACTTTTCTTCGAGAAATGATACTAAATGAGTACATTTTAGAAAATAAAGTCAAGTTGATTATCCCAAGAGCGGTTTAATCTTACTTTGTAATGAAACTTTTGCGTTCCAGGGAGGGTAAGGAAATTGAACATTATGAGCAAGTTTCTGTCCTTTTCTGAATCAGTGAGACACTATAACAAAAAAAAAGTGATAATATAATGTCTACTTTCACTTTTGAGATCCTGTACTTATTTATGCTCATTTGATCAGATGGATGCGACAGATCGGCGTGGAGGCAGACTGGATAAAAAACTGACACAATTTCCTACGCGTGAGTTCCGCGGCGGCACCTGTAGGTTATGAATACATATAACAAATAAAGTGAGCACTGGTATAGATGTGAGCGAGGTTAGAGAATAATAAAATGGAAAAGCTCCTTGGAAGATAAGGTGTTTTTCGCCAACCTAACAATTCTCCATGGTTTATCCGTATAAAATAGTATTGCAGTCGCGTTCTATAATAAATGACGTTGAATTTATTTTTCTACCTTTCCCATTTTTCAAGAAAGAGATGGAACAAATAAGCTTTTGACAATATTTCTATTGATATATTTCTAGCAAAGCTACATGAGCTTTATAGATCTCTATAATTTTACAAATCTCTTTGTAACTGGATAACGGTTTGTTAATCTTTTCAACGATTTCTATGTATCTAAAATTATTTGTTATTTTCCTTTATTGAACTTAGAAAGAGTGTCGTGCTTAACATCGTTAAACCTATTTGATCAACGCATTCACATTCTGATTTATAATTATGCAAATCATAAATCAGCTCGACTGATTATTAAAACAAAACGGAAATAATTTTATTGCAAAAATACAGTAAACACATAATACGCCTATAACGAGGTAACCGGTACGACATGAATGTAAAGTATAATTGCACAATAGTACGACTCCTCGTTGAACTTCAGAATTAATAATTGTTCAGGATGAGAGTTAGGCGTAACAAGTTTGAAGGTTCGTTAAGACGTAGGAAAAGGGGCAGAGAAGAACCCATTACCATATACAATATTATTCTGTTAACCTTTGGTAACTTAGTTGGGAACGGTGGGAGTTGTAGTCGGACCCCGGGAGGAAACGATGCGGATCTCCTGCTTAAACCTGCCGCCACTTGTAGCAAAATTCTGCCTTAGGAATACACATGTGGTTCTTCATATTATTACATTGTCTCCTACCCTTAAAACCCACCTACCACTCACTCCAGCCCTTTCTCACTTTAGCTTTTAACTATTACTTTGGGTTTTGCATAAATTGAATTAAATAAAAATGGGTATACTATGTTTGCTTCGCTTATTACTTTCTAATCACGGCGATGCGATCATAAAATTTTAAAAATAGACATATTTTGAGCTACATAACCGGAGACATTATTGGCCATTTGTTTTCGCTGCTGTCTGGCCATTATTGATCTGGAGGTCCTATGTATCGAAATCGTTGAGCATCTAAGTGTAGGTTAAAAAGGAAGGGTGAAAAAATACAGCCCTGTTTCACTCTGGCATCTGAGGAAGCTTGCTCGAATCGAACTTCAGCTTCATTACAGTTCCGATATTAGTCTGTCGATTCTGGTGGTTCTTAAAATTTCGATTAGTTTGTGCTGCTTTACACTATCTAAAGCTTCAACGAGATGTCATTATTAGACATGTGCTCCCGCCGATGTCTGGCTATTATTGATCTGGACGTCGTAGTATGGAAATCGTTTAAAGGTTCTTTAAATATAGCTTCCGAGTATAGGTTAAAAAGCAAGGGCGAAAAAATACAGCCCTGTTTCACTCTATGGCATCTGACGAAGCTTCGAATCGAACTTCAAGCTCCATTACAGTTCCGATATTAGCCGAACCTGCTCGCTGTCGATTCTGGTCGTTCTTTAAATTTCGTTTAGTTTGTGCTGCTTCACACTGTCAAAAAGCTCAACAAGATTTCACATTTTGTATTAATTCTAGTATGTATTAAACGAAGAAAAATCTTTAATACGTGATAAATAAGTTTGAGACTCATCGCAGCGAGATAAACTAGGTTTATTAGGCAGAAGATAGAGTGTCAATTTCATCCAGTCTGTAATTATTTTCGCGGCAGAATATTTGGCAATAAACTGTTGAATCAAAAGACCAAGCCCTGACCTAACCTACCTGCAATTTAATCAATAATTTTTCTGGATTTTTGTAGAGTGGATTGTCTCTCTACGAGTGATTTCTGGGTTAATAGTACCGTCTGTATGCTAATAAATTACATCCACACACCACAATCTATTCCCACTAATTTACAGTATTCTTAATCCCTGAGAATAGTTGAGGATGAACTCTCTAGTCACATGAAGGTTCAGAACTGTTGAGATGCGGTCTGGTGTGGTGTAAGTTTCAAAAAAACATTTTCTTTATCGTGCCAACGTTTCGAACTTTATTGAGATCATCTTCAGTGCCTGGGATTTACAAACTTTGTTTAAATTTAACAAATACATGTAGGATGTGGAAAAGTTTAAACAATGTTTGTACATCCCAGGCCCTGAAGATGATCTCAATGAAGTTCGAAACGTTGGCACGATAAAGAAAATGTTTTTTTAAAAACCTACATCACACCAGACCGCATCTCATGACTGCTGAATAATCATCGATTAACGGTCACTAATCACCACTGATCTCTAGTCACACTTACAAATTATATTTATACCACAATTTATTCACACTGACCCAAAGTTGTCGATAATTCTCGCGGTAATTGATGATGAACCTTTCCATTCACGATAATAAATTACTTCCCCAAACCACAATTTATTCACACTACGCCAGAATTATCGATTCTCTTCGGATGAGCCTATCCATTCAGGCTATTAAATTATATCCATACACTACAATTCATTCACACTAGCTAAGATTTTTGCTATTGTATATTTTTTCAACTCTATGTTTTTTATTAATATAAATAAACAATACAATAAATATGTAAAATGATTTTTTTTATCAAGGTATCGAACTGTCATTTCGTAGTAAATCTATTTAAAAATGATATTTAATCCTCTCTTATTTTTTAGATTTTCTCAGTGTTGCATCACTTAAATAGCTCTCTATATAACATTTATTTTATGTTGACAGTGTCAGGCGAAAATTTTTAATCGACAGAATTAATTTTCCCCAGGCTCAGGGTAATGGCATTATAACGTTTTCTTTACACCGCTCACTCACGCGATTTGGGTAAATCATTTAAAAAGGGTTTACCAGGATCAAAAAGGGGCCCCCAGACGATTATGTGGCGGCTAAACACGGGCGTGACACGCCAGGCAGTTGAGGCACCGATCGGCGGTCGTTATGGTAATTTGCTAATTCAATATTAAATCACACGATCCCGGCATCGGAGATTGCCGCTAAATTGACAATGTTTCCTATCGTACACGAGAGGGAAGGTAGTTGGTTCTATGAGCTGTTTTCTAGTGAATTACAAGATAATTTCATGGTTTGATTTATTTTAAATGAGAATAATATGAATCCACGTGGTGAAAAACATGTCTAACACAGCAAAAATGATTTGTAGTTTCCTGAATTTGAACCTAACGTACACATTCCCTGGATGACTGCGTTTTAAAAAGAAAAAGCTCATTTGTAAGTATGTTATCTGTATTATGGCCTTGTCGTCTGAAGACTATTTTCTTAAGAAGACAATTTTTGTAGAAAGAATAACTTGTTTAACAAGATTATTGATCAGAAAATTGACATTAATCGTAACTTTGTTTTATACTCAAATTTTCGGTAAATCTACACAGTGTTACATAATTGTTTGGTTACTTAAAAACGTCTTGGGATAACTATTTCTTTGTGTATCTAATTAGTTGTGTAAGTAATTAATAATTAATTGTAAACATTATTGTATTAATTGTGTAGAATAATTAGAATGAGGATATATAAAAGTAGAAGAAACATGTTTCGTGTCTCCCCTGGACGCTGGAGAATCCCTTCCAAAGTAAAGCTTAAAAAATCTCTTTCTCCCTCTTCTTGCCTGGGGGAGGTGCAGAAGGCTATGTGCCAAGCACTGCGGTCTAAACCCTAAAATGACCCTATGTCTATACTGTTCTGTACTTAGACCAATGTTGACATATGGGACAGTGGTGCAGACCAAAACTCTTCAGGCTAAAGCAAGGCCATTAAGTGGCACCCAAAGACAAGGCTGTCTCAGTGTCACGGGTGCCTTGAGCCCAACATCAACTGTGGCCCTGGATGTGTAGTTAAACCTTCCACCACTTCATATTTGAAGCCAAGGAGAAGCCAGAGTAGCAGCCCACAGGCTCGTAAATGGACAACCATCTGCAAGGATAAGCCATGTAAATAGACAATGGAAACTGAGGGAGAAGATACAAGCAGATGCCATTCTAGGCATACCAATTGATGCCACTTTTCAAAAGTAAATTTTACTAAAAAGACAAAGTTCTGATACCAGAACGGGAAGAATGGGCAAAATGAGCACCGTTAAAGGCAAACTCCTACTGGTATACTGACGGCTTCAAAACCGACAAGGGTATGGGAGCCGGAGTCTTTGGGATGAAACCCCCCTCCTTACAGGGCATTCCGTTCCCGAGAACTCATCGTCAACAAGTCAAGAGGATCTTCAGAGTCCGCACCTGGCCTTTTCGGCCTTATCGGAGGTTTTGATTCTCAAGATGAGAGCTGACGCACCTCCGCATACGACGGAATAGTGTTACCGTCGCAGCATTGGTGTATAGGCACCCCAGCCGCTAAGGGACGAGACAACCTCGCTCTCCGTTTGTCCACTCCGAATGGTCGGGCCCGCATTGTGCATCGGGTTGTATGCCGCACGCAGAGGGCTAACAGACCGAAATACATCAGCCTGTCCTCCCGCGTACTCCCTAGATAGAGAAGGCCACTCTATCTCCCTGAGTATAGGAGCTCCCCTAGCGTAGAAACTTCCGGGAACCCCCCGGCAGCGGTTTAGTTTAAAGTGGAATTGCTAACCACACCCTAGATGAGCACCGCCTAAGGTAAAGTCTCTTATCGAGCTCAGTCTACACCTGCCATGCGCATTCGAGGGACGCCATATGCTCAGCCTAGGTGGTCCGATTCTTTGCTTCCCCAAGGGTACTACGCCGGTCATACGCACAACAATGCAAAACATACTCGAGTCAGAGACACCGAATCACTACCCGTTTCCGTTCGCTTACTCACGCATTCGAGGCTCACGTAGCACGATCATTGCGTCCTCAACGCTTACACGCTGTCGTCCGGTCCAACGTCTCCCGTGAGGCCGGGGGTAATTACGCTAGCCATACGCAAGCTTCACGAAGATCAGAGATAGAATACAGCCTCTGTCTAAGTTCCAGCCAGGGGCGTCACCACGCGCCACCACAAAACCTTTCCCATTGGAACTTTGGGCTGATTTTGAAATATTTAAGTTACCCCGTGGTACAGACGGCCATACACCCTCCCGGTCTATGCAGACAGGATCTAGTGCACTGGCCCTCGTGTTACTCTGCTAAGGCACCCGCCGCCCATGCCGACCCTAGGCCGACACGAGTACAGCTTGTGCTTTAGAGAGGTTGCCACGCCCTCTGGGCTGCACTTTTATTTTGTGCCCGGATACCCCCCTTGCAACCAAGGGTTGGAAGGGGTCACAGGAAAGAATGAAGGAACCCTAACCATCTCTCAATCCAAGGGCCGTGGATGAGAACACGAGGTGAGCCTTTTCGGGGTCTCGAGTCTCAAACCACACTATACCACCCGTCGTCGCCGTAGTTCCACACATATTGGGCCACGACTCCCAGGGTGGGTCCCTCCTTACATGGCACTGCCACTTAAAAAGGCACATGCACCGGATAGGAGTCAGACAGAAGGAACACTGTGCAGATACTGCAAGCAGGAGACCGCAGAACACATTCTATGTTTCTGTGAAGAGCTATGTAGGTGCAGGTTCTTGGAAACAGGATAAGAAAATTCACAAGCAAGATCTAACACCAAGTAGCCGCTGGCAAAGCTATGGAGGCTGATCAATCGAATAATTGATCGAATCTTCGCGACGGAGTAAGAAACCACGTTTTTTTGTCATTCTACTCCATATGCAGTCTAGTATCATGCTGTCTGTTACGTTCTCACTCTCTCTCTCTCTCTCTCTCTCTCTCTCTTTCTCTCTCTCTTTCTCGCTCCTGTGCTATTGAACTTTCTCAATCTACGACATATACAGGGTGTCCAGAAAAGATGCCCACCATCACCAACTTCGTTAATTTCGGCTCGATTTTGATAAAACTTTATAATAACAAAATAAAATTAGGACAATAGAGGCCTGTATGATTCTGAGGTAGCTGCCCTACTACATAAAACATGTCACTTAAGAATAAAGTAGTTCATATTTACACATCTCTCAGCTTTTCTTCACGTCATCATTCCTGGAGAGAGAGTACACATTAAAACATCACGCAACGTTTGGAATCAACATTAAAATCGATTTATATCGTCACCGAGTTGATACACAATTCAATAAAAATGCTTTTGTAAATTTTCCAAAAAAGAAAATGTAGAATTCAATTTGTTAGCATCTAGAAATTATTTTGTAATGTTTTACGAAACCTCTTTTTTGTTTAAATTTATAGTTAGCGTGGACATTACGTTGGCAAGTGATAAAACGGATTTTTGACTGCTCAATCACTAGAAGGAACACATTTTATCATACAATAAAATCATTCATAGACTTTTTCTGATAAAATGAACAACCTGATAATTTAAAAAAAAATAGTCATATCAGTTATAACACACAATATATATATCTGTCTATATAATATATATATCTATATCGTCTACTACTAAATATAGTCTCTATAAAACAAAAACACACATACATATGCATATATAACATTTAATAACCCTCACGGATAAATTTGTTTTAAACCAGGCATAGAAACTAATTTAATATCATTGCTGTAATTGTTATTTATTATCGAAGTGTGCAAATCAGCAAATATTTCTCGTTAATGCAGGATTGCGGCGGAACTGCTTTTAGCCCTGGTAATTGATTTAAAACAACACTGAATACCTGCAGCAAATGGGTTTTCATTTTGTCTCTCTCAAAGTTAAAGAGAATATATATTGTTTTACTGGGTATAACAAATATGGATCAGAAGGGATAAATGCGTTTTAATTTTAAAAAAATTGAAAGAATAAAATAACCGAGGCTGAAGCATATTCAATAACTGCTACAAATTCACTGTTAATGAAACCGAAATTAAGAGAGTGCTGAGTTGTTGTTTTTTAGATTAATTCAGTGAATTATTAATCAATAGTAAATCGAAGTAATTATTATCAAATTTATTGCTAGGCTATAAACCAGAACATATTTTGTTCGAATAAAAGCACCATTGAAAAATATTCATTCATTTTCCTCTTTCTGCCATGATAGAACCCCACTTTAATTGTTTAATGGTGAATTCTTCAAGTACAGACCTGTACATTTTGGAAAGTTATTTGGTTTCAAGACTGATCCAGGCCTGAACGGACAGAATCTCGTGTTGTCTTTGGATCTATATCGTTTCTAGCTCTGTGTGTGTGTGTGTGTGTGTGTGTGTGTGTGTGTGTGTGTGTGTGTGTGTGTGTGTGTGTGTGTGTGTGNGAGAGAGAGAGAGAGAGAGAGAGAGAGAGAGAGAGAGAGAGACAGACAGACAGACAGACAGACAGACACACAGACAGACAGAAGCTAAAAAATGCAATTATTGTTACACTAACATTTAACATACTAAGGAAAAATGAGAAAAAAGAAGGAAAAAAGCTTTTTTTTTATTTTTTTGTTTTGTTACAAGGTAAATAATGACGACGGTTTCATAAGCCTGTAAAATGCGAATATACATTTATGTTACATACACACATTGTATTGATACATGTAATTTAGATTATGTGTCTAATTTTTAAATTATGGTAAAAAACGTAAAATGTAAAGATAAAAGAGCAATAAAAAGAAATAAGCATGTTGTAAAATGTAAAGTAAAGTAAAATAAAATATAAAAAATCATTGAATAGCCATTTATATAATAGCAATACACAAATAAGAAAATATAACATTTGCATATAAATAATAAGCATAATATTGTTTAGGATCTAAGAGATCAATTTGTAAAATTGAGGTTCAAATTTCCCCCTATTTAAGGTTGTGACAAATTTAATACTTCTTTGTTTTAGTTTCGCCACTAAATTCAAAATCAAAGCTAGAGCATTGAATAAAAAAATATTTATGCCAAAAATTACAGATTTTTTTAAATTTAAAACTTTTATAAACGTATTAGCATGAGTTTTATGATATTAAGAATACTAAATTCGTTTACAGAACGAAAGAATTTGGAATTGTATAGAAAAGAGAGCGCAAATAAATTTCGATCATTTTTAGTATGGCACGTAGTCGCGGATAAACCTACTTTAGAAGGTATTTTTAGCTTTAATATCATCTCTGTCTCTCATGTCACTTCAAAATATGTTCCTAATTTCTTTTAGTTTTCACCACACTAAAAACTATCTTCTCTTTAAATCCTGACATTCGGGATATTCTTATAAGATTTGAAAGAACGTGACGACTAAAATATTAATTGCTAGAAAATTTGGCATAATCCAAAACAATAAGACAGACACAATGACAAAAAAGTCATCTCAACTGGTACCCCTTAGGATGGGGTCGTTTTCAATGTCCTCTGCTGGCGCGTTAAGCAGCATGTCAGGAACGCCTGGGGGTACGAATCATTTACCCGAACAGAAACATGTTTCTTGCAGTAAAAATAAAACATGTAAAACAAAGGGAATCCTCCTCCAGAATTTTAAACACTTTATTCATTCGTTTACTTTCAAACAGTAATTATATTTATTTAAAATTGGAGTTTGAACTATTATTTGAACACAATTATTTATTTTTGCATTTCTTGTAACAGTTGGCGCTCATGTCGCTTCCTACATAACCAATTCGATCTTATAAAATATGCAATTCTTTCATTTTATATCTAGCTTTTAAAGAACATTTACCGATATATACATATATATATCGATATGTACATCTTCGCTATATATATAGAGCGAACATGTACATATATATATATATATATATATATATACAGGGTGAATTGCTACTCGTGCTACAAACTTCTCCAGTAGATTCTTCACCCTAAAATGAACAAAAAAGTTCATATTGTCCATGGTCCGATTCTCAACCATTTCAGAGTAATTTCGCTTTTTATCGATTTTGAAAGATATCACGTCCTGGCGTCGGAAAATCGTGATATCTTTTAATCTAAACATTTCTCTGAAAATCTAATAGCACCGTTGAAATTC
>NW_019392721.1:1784081-1925000 GCF_000648675.2 Cimex lectularius
ATATATATATATTCTTTTAAAAGCTTTTGTCCAGTGAATATTGGCCCTGTGGTAATAAAGATAAATAAACTTTGGAAAAACTCTAGTCAAGGTAGTTCATTTATAACTGCTGCAGTTGGTAGGACACTTTCAGAAAACTGGCAACATACTTCCACCGGTATCTACCGTTCAGGGACGGGATCCTTACTTAAAGAAGACACAAGGCACAAGGAAGAAGGAAACACCACTAAAAACACCCGAACATGGTCTTCAACTTCAATTTGACCATCGCATTGCTCAGATGGTATGTCGCCTCCTCCGACATAGACGATATAGAAGACATTAGACAAAAACTCAGGTCTAATACCCATCAACCTTGGGTCAGCAATATTACACACTTAAATATGTATATATTATAGGGGTTAGAACGTAATGTTTTATTGACCGTATACTGGACTCCGCTCCTCCCTCTCTATCATCCCCTCTCTCAATCTCTCTCTCTCTTTCTCTCCATCTCTTTCCCTCCCTTTCCCTCCCTTTCACCGTATATTCCTTTCTCTCNCTCTCTCTTTCTCTCTCTCGTACTCACTCAGTTCTCTCTCTTACATTTACTCATTAACCCTCTCTCTCACCCTCTCACTCTTTCTTACTCTCTCTCTCCCTCTCACTCTCTCTCGCTCTCCAATACTCACTCACTCTCTCTCACCCTCTCTTTCTTTTTATCTTTCTCTTTCTCCCATTTACACACTCTCTTTTTCTCTATCGTACTCACTCAGTTCTCTCTCTCTCTCTCGCTCTCTCTCTCTCTCTCTCTCTCTCTCTCTCTCTCTCTCTCTCTCTCTCTACCCGTCTCTTCCTTTCTCTATCTCTATCTCACTCACATTTTGTTATTTTCCTGTTCCTCCCTCATTGTATCTCTTTCTTTTTCTCTCCTCCTCTATCTCTCTCTCACTCACATTTCGTTATCTTCCTGTTCCTCCCTCTTTGTATCTCTTTCTTTTTCTCCCTTTCTCTATCTATCGCTCACTCACATTTCTTTATCTTCCTGCTCCTCCCTCTCTATATCTCTTTCTTTTTCTCCCTTTCTCTCTCTCACACACTTATCTTTCTCACTCTCTTCTCTTTCTTTCTCTTCCGTCTTTTGACAGAAAGAGATTGAAAGAGGGGGAGAGTGAGACAGACAGACAGAACGTAACACAATATTAATTGTGTCTACAGCTAGTTTTGTCGATATTCTATGAAAACGTTCGTTCGACTTGCGTTCCCCTAAATGGTATCTTTTTTATCTCTGGATTAAATGTTTGGTTGTTGTATGCATTAATGTCTAATTTAGTTATTGAATAAACTTGATGTTAAATCTCTCTTGCTTCACAGGAGATTCTGTCCGTTCAGTCTTGAATCCGTCTTGAAATCCAATGATTTTCCAAAATGTACAGATCTGTGCTTGAAGAAATCACCATTAAACACTTAAAGTGCGTTTCTATTCTTGCAGGAAGAGGAAAGTGAATTATTTCTTTTAGAAAATTTCGTATGGAGACTAATGTAGCCGGATTTTGTGAAGGTCTACTACAGAAATTATCATGTAGAAGTATGATCTTATATATATATTTTTATATATAAATATATTTTATACATAATTATAATTATATATAAAAGCTGTTCTGTCGTGCTGTTTTTTTCATAAATTAACCAGATTTATAAACAAGAATGTGCCATTTTCTCGGCGAAAAGCAATTTCCTCAGTGGCTCGTTTACAGGCCGTTATTAACAAATACTCAGTGTAAATACGCCGACAATAACGGAAAATGGAGGAAGGCGTAAAAATTGATTGGCCGTCCGACCGAGTGAAAAAGGCAAGCATGAAAAACACAACCTTAATAAATATTGAATTCCCATATCGGCCCGTCTCGGCATAACAGCAGGATTTAGCAATAGCTCAACAATAACAAATTAAAAATAAATAAAAAAGCATGTTTCAATCCTGACTGATTTATTTATTATGAGATTTATTATGTATTGCATAGCCTGATGAGTAACATCAGTACGCTACGCTCGTATGTAACTAATAAAGTTAATGTAACTGATAAATTCACTAATTTCGTGGTCCGCTTGACCAATTAAATCATTACAATTAATTAAGGTTTTTAGTTGAGATGAAAAAAAGTTAATGGCACGAGCGGGATTCGAACCCACGATCTTCGGCTAGATACGCCGCTGCTCTACCACTTGAGCTATCGTGACCTCGATCCACGAGGGGTTGAGATAGGAAGTTGATGTCAGAGTGGATCGAGGTCACGATAGCTCACGTGGTAGAGCAGCGGCGTATCTAGCCGAAGATCGTGGGTTCGAATCCCGCTCGTGCCATTAACTTTTTTTCATCTCAACTAAAAACCTTAATTAATTGTAACTGATAAAGTTTTCACAATAAATAAAACCACTTATATTATACTTAAGTCTTATTACTCAACAAATAGTTCACTAAGATAAATTTAACTATATTTGTGGTACTTTATTAGGGACCGGTTTTTCATAATTTGTTGAAGTCGTGAGGATCGGTCAAGAATGAGGAAGTTTAGAAAAACACTTTTTTATTTTTTTCCCGACGTTTCGACCTTTATTCGGGTCATTTTCACGGCCTGGGTAAATTACAAAACACTTGTTGATTGGAAAAAATACTGATTTGATCCTTGCCCTCCCTCACAATCATATAAAAACAACAGAAAAAAAATCACCTTTTTTACAACACTCACACAAAACCACAAGAATAGCACCACACTTTTTGTGAGTATGAAATACTTGGTTCAGAATTTATATTTATATCATAAATTGTATTTTTTCCAATGAACATATGTTTTGTGATTTACCCAGGCCCTGAAGATGACCCGAATAAAGGTCGAAACATCGGCAGAAAAAAAAGGTCTTTCGTAAACTACCTCATTCTTGACCACTCTTCACGACTTCAACAAAGTATTTGACTATATTATTTCTTTATACAAATCAATTTAAGCCTGTATTAGAAATTTCAATTAATCAGAATCAAAAAATTCAAAAAAAATAATATCCCAAATAATTCTAGTAAAAATAAAATAAAGGTCATGCCAGGGTGGGCAAATGTTGAATGGTGCAATAATTTAATTAAAACGATTTTGCAAAGTTACAGTGTTAATAAACTATTTTTATTTATTTATTTAAATTCAGAAGGATTTTTGTTTGACGAAATTCATTGATTAAAACCTCTATATTCCGAAATTGGGAGTAAATAATTTCAGTGTTTAATTCGGTTTGATTAGTAATTTGGACTACAGTTCATTTAAGCACGGGTACATTGTTTCTCCTACGGTACGGTGAAAAATGCACCACCCTGTATACAGGGTATTTTGAAAAGAGACGTCAATAGTTCAGACTTATACGTCCTTATTGGCCAAAGTAATAGAGATTTTTCACTTTTCAGGTTACTTCAACCTTTCACTGAATTCTATATTGTCCACCAAATCTCATAAAATATTAATGGTATTGTAAATTTGATTACGCCAATGGAAAAAGTATTGAAAATCCTGTGAAATTCAGATTAGTTTTTTATGGTAAAAAGGAGGGAAAATTCAAAAGGTGGGGTTGAGATGGGAAGTTAGTGTCCGAGTGGATCGAGGTCACGATAGCTCAAGTGGTAGAGCAGCGGCGTATCTAGCCGAAGATCGTGGGTTCGAATCCCGCTCGTGACACTGACTTTTTTATCTCAACTAAAAACATTAATTAATTGAAAGATATTAATTGGTAAAGCGGACCACGAAAACTAGTGAACTTAGTTTTTTATACTAACCTTACGGAAACACAATACCAAATCAGTTATAACATTAATGTTCACTAGTTTCCACAATTGTTATTTAAAGTTTAAATAAGATTTTCTTTTATCTGTAAATACTGACGGTTATGGTGGTAACAGAAATTTTACCCTAATGATTATTTGTAGTTATATTTCCTTCATTTTTTAAAGATTCAACTTTAATAAAATTTTGAATTTGGGATTTTAAATGGTTCCAATATAAGTTGCTTAGATATTGAAACTTCTATTTATACAAAATGAAAGTAATACAAACCAAACAAAAAAGATTATTGGTACAAAATTGAACATAAGAAAAAACAAAGTTTCAAAAAATTAAAATGAATGTGGAAAATGTCCACCTTCTTGAATAATGCGAGTGTGACATCGTTTCTTGACAGATTATTCTGCTGCTCAGATTTTTTTAAATTCAATTTTCTACCAAAATGACTTTATTGTTTATTTTTTATAACTAGCATTAGTTTTTAAATGGAAGTTTCAACATATTAATGATGATTTTTTAACCGAATCTACCGAAAAACCAATTTTGTAGCAATTAAACGTTAATAAATTTTACATTGGTAATAATTATCGTTTAAACATTAAGTACACGTATACAAATATCCATTTATATTTAGTGGTCTAATTGACTACATTAATTATTTCAATTTATTATTCTTTTGATGTAAGGTTTTGTTTGAAATGAAAAAGTTAGTGTCACGAGCCGGATTCGCACCCAGGACCTTTGGCTAGAGGAATTGGTATCCGAGTGTATCACCCAACAGCGTGGGGTTAGAGCAGCGGCGTATTTAACCGAATCTTGTTGGTTCGAACCCCACTCGTGACACTAACTTTTAATCCCAATGTAAGCCTACATAAAAATAATAATTAATTGAATTAAGTACATATGTTTACAATTCATTAATAGGGGCCACTTTTCTGTCAGTATTTACAAATACAAAATACTTCATTTGAACTTTAGTCAAGAACTTCAGAAATTCATGAAATTGATTTTTTTTAAAGTAATTTTGTATCTTGTTTACTTGAAACTTATACAAAAATAAATGAATTTTTTCAAAGTTCTTGCTATTGGTCTAATAAAATGTACCGTACGATTTACTAGATAGGAGGAAATTAATAGACTAATGTGTGGTGATTAGTGACCGTTAATCGATAATTATTCAGAAATCGTGAGATGCGGTCTGGTGTGATGTAGGTTTCATATAAACATTTTCTTTATCGTGCCAACGTTTCGATCTTTATTGAGATCATCTTCAGGGCACAATAAAGATCGTAACGTTGGCACGATAAAGAAAATGTTTTTTCTGAAACCTACATCACACCAGATCGCATCTCACGATTTCTGAATAATAATGGATTAATGTTATGAAGTTTGAAGTACAATGAAAAGTAAAAATACACCGAATATAATTGAGAATCAGGCGTTGCACATTTTTTGGCCAATTTTCCATGTAGTATAACCTCTTGCAATATTAGCGTCTGTTAACAGGATATGTTTTTATTCCTTTGATCGTATTGTTTCATGGTCATTACAATCACACCTTGTGGTCGGAAAGGAATTGATGAAAAACCTCTTGATTCAAGGCATTGACCTGTAACAACAAGATCAAAAATTGTGAAGGACAATTAGCTATTTTGAGCCAAAGGGAAATAAAGTGTTACCACCCCTTTGTTATCCTTCCATCTGCCCTAATACTTTTAAGTCGATTTTGATTTGTTCACTCGACCGTTTTGCGAGGGTGTAATGCACAGTTGGAAGAGATAATGGCGCCACGCTAAATTAACCCTTTTAGAAATGTGCGAAACCCGCCAAGCTTTCGGTATAATAAAGAGTAAAAAATTGTTCACCGACGAGATTATGTTTTCTCACGGCAGAAAGAATACCCCGATATAAGGCTTCATTCAGGTCTTTTGTACGGGCCCGTTGAAAAAGGGTGGTTTTGTTTCTTTACTACTTGATTTTTCCGAGAAGCGGTTGAAGTAAGATGATTGTTTGTGGGTCAATGGTCTCAATGTTTTTCCGACCTCTCGGGCGGTTTTATGTCTCTCGAGAGCAAAACGATTAATCTTCGTCATGGCCTAAAAGGTGGAGGACGCGAAAGGATTGGCTCCGCGAAACGGTTGGAGGCTTGAATGTGCTCTTACAAACACGAAAACAAAAATAATTCGCCTTTTTCAGTCGTTTTTAACAGCATCTCACCTACTCTTTAACACCACATTTCAATGGCAATTATGTAAAAATTTTCTGGGAAATTGTACGTTTTTGTACCAATAAAAAGAAAGAAAGGAGCTGAAGAAATAATTGACTCTTAGAAGAAAACATATCAAAAAGTAGAATAAACATACTACTTGAAAAGAAGGAAAAGAGTTTATCCCAAAATTTGAAAAAGGAAAAAGTAGAAAGTTATTTATGTTGAAATTTAATATAGAAGTAGCAAGTAGAAAAAGTAATTAGTAAAAGAAGTAAGAAAAAAAGTGACTTGTCAATGAAAAACGTGGAGGACAAATTTAAGTTCACAGTACTACGAGTTCAATGGTAAGAACGAAAAAGAGATTTTTCACTGACGACAAGAAGGGAAAATTTGACGGGTAGTAGAGAAAAAGAAAACTTGTGAATGCTTGGTATTAGTAGAAAAGTTATGACATATGAAAAAATATACTGTTCATAAAGCCAAATGAGGAGAATCTGTTGTCATTGATGTAAAAAGATAAAAAGGAAACTAAAACGGAAGTTGAATTGCTCTAGTGGTTAAGATGAGAAAGAAAGAAACCGCCAAATATTAAAAATTAAGGTTTTGGTTGAAATGAAAAAGTTAGCGTCTCAAGCGGGATTCGAACCCACGAACTTTCGGCTCAATACGCCGCTGCTCTAACCATATGAGCTATCGTGACTCGAACAACTCCCCACATCTCAACCTACAACTTTTCGAATATTCACTCCTTTTTGCCATTTTTGAAATGTCCTGTAATCAAGATTCCATTTTTCGCGAATGTTTTGTTGTTCGAGTGAATCGAAGTCAAGATAGCTCAAGTTGTTAGAGCAGGGGCGTATTGAGGTCGTGGGTTCGAATCCCGCATGTGACACGAACTTTTTCATTTCAACCAAAACCTTACGTAAAACGATTAATTAACTGAAAGAAGTAATTTGGTCAATAGACAACTAAATATAATGGATTAAAAAGTAAACATAAGTTGTCACTTCAAATTAAATAGGAAGAAAATGTCAAAGGGTAGTAGTATGAGAAAACATAAAAACAAGAAAAAACACACGTACAAAATCGCATATATAAAATCAACGACCATAACGCTCAATGTTTAAAATGGTACAAATAATAAATAAAAAGAGTCAATGAAGAAAGTAAGTGTTGTCAAAGCGAGAATGAAAAGTAGCAAACAAATAAAAAGCAGACTTGCCCGGGATTTCGAGAGGAAAGATTAAACTAGGATGTGAATACCAAACTTTCAAACATCCATTGTAAACAACCTTACAAACTAAACACTGAATGTTCGGAAAAACATTTTCACCGACAGTGTAGTTTGGCGTCTAACTTTACAACAAAGTTATAAACAAAGGTTCAAACTCTCCGAATGATTTTCTTCGATGGTGATTTTAAAAAAATAATCCTTTCTAACAAGGGATTTAAAGTATATTTGTAAAGATAATTATTTATAATAGGCCTCGCAATTATTAGAAACTTATTTCAAGTTTTCTCAATTATTCGACTTTAGCCTCTTATTTGAATCGTCTTTATTGGTTCATATTAGAGAAAAATGTTTTCTTCAAATATTAATTATGGATTTGGTTGATTTTTTATGCAATCATTATTTTCACAATATCTCGCTGGCACTCTCAACACGACACACAAGAGATATCTACAAAACAAAAACTTTGAGTGATTACGAATATTCTGATTGAATCTAAAAAATTTTAGCATTGTATAATTTTTTTTTTAATCTAAAAAACAACAGACAAGCATCAACATAATCCATCTAAAACACAGAACACGCCCTTAACCCAAAAAACCCGTAGACCAACGGACCCATCGGGATGTAAAGCACTATTCGGGCCAAATTTCCTCACTGAAGATGTCGCAAAGCCGAACGGGGTGTGAGTAACCCCGAAGGTATAGAAGGGCCCAATATGTAATCCAGTCCCGGTTCAATAAAAAATCATTTATTTAATTATTAACAACAGATTGGTAGCCTAATTTACTAACAGACATAACATAAATTATAAAATTATATGGAGATCGTGAGATGCGGTCTGGTGTGACAGGTTTAGAAAAACATTTTCTTTATCGTGCCAACGTTTCGTAATAAATTCATTTTTTTCACATCCTGCATGTATTTGTATAATTTAAAAAACATTTATAAATCCCACGCACTGAAGATGACCTCAATAAAGATCGAAACGTTAGGATGATAAAGAAAATGTTTTTCTAAAACCTACGTCACACCAGACCGCACCTCACGATCTGCAAATAATCATTGGCCACTAAACTCCACATATGTAATCATTATATTGAAATTTTTAGACGTTTTTAATTTACTTTGAAAAGGTTTAGTCATTTTGGACAAGATTTATACGAAATGTCCACCAATGAACACTAAAATATCAAAAATATTCGGTATGTTTTGTTAATTTTTATATAAAATAGTTAAAATAATTAGTGAACTTTATGTAAAACGACACATAAAATACAGGCGGTTTTTTAAAAAGCATATCGTTCAGTAAAAACATTTATATCAGATGAAGAAACTTCATGATATTACGCACTCTAAATTATTTTGAACATTATCAACTTTTAAAAAATCAATAGAACAGTACAACCAGCACAAGAAATAAATTTTCCAGTCTATGAAACAAACTGAGCACCCTCATATTAAATTTATAGAAACATTTTAGGATAAAGAATAGTAAATTCTGTAAATAAAGAAGCTGGGTTATTCCAGCGAGCGACGTCGCTCCGTTCTGTTATCTCACTTGCGGAAAAGGGTACAAAGGTTAAATAAATGAGTCGGTTTGTTAAAAGAGAAAAAAAAGAAAGAAAAAAGTAGGAACGTAAGGTCGTCTCGCAAGGAACGCCGGTCTGAGTGTTTGCCGTACGTGACCTCAGACACCTCTATCAATGTTTTATGTACGGCCGGTTTTATTTGTATTGGTATCGACCGGTTGAAAATGGGCCTGATGAATATTACGTTTATCGTACCATTCTGTGGTAAACGAGAAGGCACAATTTTTTTTTCTTTCACACCGTTATCGCTCTCAACCACTCTCGATCTAACGAATATTTATTTTGTTTTAAGGATCACTGCCATTTGATATATTTTAATTCCCACAGTCCATAAATTATTGAGAATGTGGCAATTTCGCGGCATTGTTACTCAAAAAAGAAAATCATTTACCCAATTACCCATGTTGAATGCCGAGCGGGGTAAGGTAGCAAAGAATGGGATAATCTCCCGCCCACCCTGAGAACACCACAGGAATCAAGAAAGGGGGTAAGAGAATGAAGGGCATTTGGAATTTCTTTCTTCTTGACGATTTGTTTTATTTCAGCGGAGTAACATGTACCTTGGGTAATTTTGACACATGCCAAGGTACCTGCATTAATTTCAGAAATAGTCAAAGACAGAGAACCAATATCACGGGTTACTTTCTTCATCCTTACGTTTTTGACAAAACGCAAGACATAAGCGAACACTCGGCTCATCTTGGTAAATGAGGAGAACCTTTCTAGAGAAACATACAAGTTATTATTGTTTTCAGCTCCAGTCAAGACAGCCACACAAGATTTTACTTCGTCTAACATCTCCAAGGGAATTACTTCAGGAGGGAACTGGTCCCACGAAGAGTTGCTTTGACGTAAGAACAAGGGACCTTCGAACTACGTAGCATCACGAATAAAGACTAAAGGAGTAAGTCCACGCGATGCTAGATCCGCGGGGTTATTTTCTGAGGTTACATGATGCCATTCTCTAGGAGAAGTGTTTTCTAAGACCTCAATCACCCTGTTGGCCACAAACGTTTTCAAACTGTGCGGAGGTGTGGCCAGCCAAGATAGGACGACAGAGGAGTCGGAAAAAAAATGTCTTGACCTTATTTCCAATTCTAAAGTAGGAAGAGACCTTATTAGTCGAGAAAGAAGTACAGCTGCACAGAGTTCCAACCGAGGGATCGTTAGAGATTTGAGAGGGGCCACTTTGCTTTTAGCCTTGAGAAGCGAGAGAGAACCGTAAGAGCCATAGTCAAAATGTAAATACAAAACTGCCGCATAACCCTTTTGTGAGGCATCACAAAATCCAACAAGGCGGCAAATCGCGTCTGGATGAAAATATGATCTAGGGATTTTCAACGAGGAGAGACATTCGAGTTCAGAAGCAAATCTAGACCACTGAGTATGTTGAGAAGCGCACAAGGGTTCGTCCCAATCGACACGAGAGAGCCATAAACATTGTAAAAAAGTGACAAAAAAGTGACAATGAACATAGCATATATGAGAGGAACATACTCAACATATTTGTAAAAGAATTTAGACCTTAGAGACATATTAGATAAAAATTTCTTGTTAAAATAATCACATCATCATTTAATTTATTAAAAAGCAAGTCCCTCAAAACCACGGGGTTGGAAAGTAGTCATACCATTTCCCTGTAATCGAAAACATAAATAAACGAGTTCTACTATTTCTTTGTCTGATTAGATTCTCAGTGGCTAATTATTGATTGAGTTTTGCTTTCAGGATCTTTGAGACAAGATTCCCAGCGCTAATGGTGATCAAGCTAAAGAGGGATGCTGATATGAAAAGTGTTCTCTGGTCCGTGTGTTCAGAGAGCACATGAGCCGTGAAAATCGAGTGCCAAGTGAGAACAGTTGCTCCAGTGACTATTTAACTCAAAGAACACGAACTAAAAACTACAACGGTAATGATTCTGGTTGGACTCCTGACAGGGCACTGCTGAAGAAACACTTTGCTTGTGAACTATGTTTGGAATTGCATGGAGGCCCTGACAGAAGTCAGGGACACTAATTTCCTGACCTAACCATGGGTTCCATGGGCACTCAGGGCACAGAAGCAACGAAAACATGAACTCACAGGGTGACTCCCTCGATTACGTGCAGCAGGTGAAGGCTGAGCTCGATAAGAGACCTTTTTACCGTAGACAGTGCTCATCTAGGGGGTGGGTAGCAATCCCACTATAATCCGAAACCGTAGTCGGGGCGTTCCCGGAAGTTTCTACGCTGGAGGAGCCTCTACACTCAGAGAGATAGAGTCGTCTTCTCTATCTAGGGAGTACGCGAGGGGGGACGGGCTGATGTATTTCGGCCCGTTAGCCCCTCGCGTGCGGCGTACGACCCGACGCACAATGCGGGCCCGACCACTCGGAATGGACAAGCGGAGAGCGTGGCTACTGACCCTTAGGGGCCGGGACACCACTACACCAATGCTGCGGCGGTAACACTTTTCCGTCGTATGCGGAGGTGCGTCAGCTCTCATCTTGAGAATCAAAACGTCCGATAAGGCCGTATAGGCTAGGTGCGGACGTTAAAGACCCTCTTGTCTTGTTGACGATGAGTAAACCGGGTTACATGGACTCTCTTGGTCCTGAACCCTACCTCTAGCATCCTGCTGCAAAGAGGGTACATCTTAAAATGGATCCTGAGTCCAAAACCTGGTGGAACAATACCACTGATATGAGGTACGCGAAGAGAGTTGTAGAAGGACCATCCGCAAAACTTACAAAATAATTACTGGAAGGCAACCGCAGCCGAACCAGGATTCACTGCTACTTAAGAAGGCATATGCACCGAATAGGAGTACAGGCATAAGAAACACTGTGCAGATACTGCTTGGAAGAGAAGGACACCGCAGAACACATTTTATGTTTTTCTGAAAGTCTATGTAGGTGCAGGTTCTTGCAACTAGGACAAGAAAAACCACAAGCAAGATCCTACACTAAGGAGCCGCTTGCAAAGCTGTGGAGGCTGATTAGTAACCTGTAGCTGGCCGGTGATAAATAACAGGGGAGCACAGAGCATATATTCAGGTCGAAGATCAGTAGGCCTTGTGGCCGCCTCTTTTATCCCTATCCCCTATCGCTACAATGGTAATGATAGTGGAAGTAAAAACAGATATGTGACTGTGAAGGTGGAGACTCCCGAGGACTAGTGAGCTGGTGTTTAGGAGCCCCTTGAGTTCTAGAATAGAAGTAATAATGATGGCCAATCTAAGAACATATGGAACAATGATAGTGATGATAAGGACAACTGTGCGTAAGACGGTTCCACAAATGGTAGCTCAGCTGAGGTCAGTTATGGTTTGAGACCCTTGGGTCAAGCATTGCAGAGCTTATGACGGTAAAGGTGAAGACAAATATACCAGTAAATGTTAAACCTATGACAAACTTAAAGTAATAACGACGGTCATTCTGAGAACATTTGGAACTATGATAATGATGATGACAACTGTGCACAAGACGGTTCCACAAATGGTAGCTAAGCATAGGCCAGATATGGTTGAGAACTTTGGGTCAAGCATTGCAGTGCTTATCACGGTAAAGGTGAAGACAAATGTACCAGTAAATGTTAAACCTATGGCAAACTTGAAGTAAGAACTTAAACGGTAAATACAGTCAACATGCACTACTGGAACCGATGAGGATGACAGCACTTCCGAGGAAAGACGCTCCGATTTCCTACTAACGGGGTAAGTTCAGTTGGCCTTAGATGACCCCGGTAATTATGGTCAATCCGAGTACACTAGAAACAATGAATATAATCAGCGCAGTTGACTTAAGGACAGATGATACGACTAGCTAGTATTGAGCCAACGTCTATTCGAGGCGAGTTGTAACAATCACATTTAACTTGAGAACATCAGACCATTTGCTTCGGCTATGGACATTAAACAATGGCATCATAGTAAGAACTGCCTAGAGGAAGGTAGTTGAATCATATGATAATCCAGAAGACGACCATTAAGGTTATTACAATACAGCAGTTGCAGTAGAACCACTGTCTAACCAAAGTGTAATTGAATATAAGTACAGTTGGGCCAAGAAAAAAAGATGACATGGCTAAATCAGTAGTTTTAAGTACGCATGGGAAGCAAGTAGTTTTGTCAGTACAAAGAAGACTTGTACAAAGAATCAACCTTTCAACATGGAAGAGTGACCTAAATTTTAGTAATTTTGCTTTGTACGTGCCATGTCTTCTTCTTGGATCTTATTTACATGAATCATCGATTTTTCTATTTCACTTCTTGTATCATAAACCCCAAGATAATATACATATAATATTTTTATATTATTTAAATATACAATATTTTGATGTGCATTTTCTCTGTTGCCCCCTTGAATTTCATTTTCTTCTATTAATAACTAAGGTACAATCTCATCACGTATTCCATAATAATTATGTGCATAGATTCTGTATAGATTTAGGGTTAGAATGATTAATTATTGATTGATTGATTGAAACTAGGGCATGTTAATTAATCGTAAGCACTTTAATCAAGGCGTTATGATTGGAATAATAATAAAACAATTTCAATAAACTATAATGATAAAAGTGTATAAAATTGTGTTGTTTGAATAATTACATATTATTATGTGGCCTATCGTGTTTTCATATCTAATCAACATTAAGGGAAACGCATCTGGCCGAGGGATGAATCGAGTCAAGCCCCGATGATCGGCGATGATGAAACAATGGAGATGTGTTTAACAACTGGCAGACCGGCAAAATCAATTTAATCATGTTGATGTCATACTGATGTCTCACCGCCCGTGACTGACCAGCTGTTCTTGTTCAGAACGCCCCTATAATTAAAATCATGAAAGAAAGAAAAAGCTATTGGGTTGAGGAAGTTGAAGTTTCTGGTTCAATAAGAGAAAATATCCTGTTTATATTATCGATGTCTAGACGTGATAAAACATAAATAAAATTTTATTTACTAATTTCGACACGATTATTACAGCTGAACTCAATAACTACATTTACATTAAAAACATCCTTACATTTTTACAATAATTTTAAAATTCTCTATGTCCATCGTTTAATCTTATGTTTTAATTTATCATTGTTATGCTAATGATGACCTAATGTGATTGAACGATCGAAGACAAAAAGGGCCTTGAATGCCTCAATCAATCAATCCTTTTTAAAAAGATAGTTCCTACTCACAGTAAGTTGTTTTGCAACGATACGGATTTCGAGCCCTTAGCTCATCATCAGATTGAAGGATTTCTACAACCACGTCTCTCGACATGAATTGCCAAAGTGAACCCGCTGATACCTCCGCCAACGCGACGTTCCAATTAGCAGCTGATTTTTTAATGGCGCTCAATTTGAACGTGCGAAACGCGGAAATTATAACACAAATAAATATTATACTAGTGAATACTTAATATTATTACAATTAATTAAGGTTTTTCTTTATGTATTAATTGGTCAAGCGGACCACGAAATTAGTGAACTTAATATTATTAAATTACTATAAAAATTTATAACAATTAAAATAATTAGTTTAATTATTTGGATGTTTGATATTATTTATGTACATATTTAAAATGGGAGGTAGATCAAAATCTGTTATATTATTAATGCATTTATCACCATGTTCAATTTTACATTTTTTAATTTCAAATTTCTCAAACCAATCTAATTCTTTCCCTTTGTTGAAACTATGTAACACTCTTGTATTTAGATTTGAATTGAAATTATGTTTTGTTTCTTTTAAATGGTCCTTAAATTCCGAAAATTTAATTTAAATTAATGAAAATATTAATTAAAGCAATTTTTAATTGATCGATTTAGGCAAGTGTTCTTTTACTCTTGTTTTTATTTCTCTACCGCATTGTCCTATATATTAAATATCACAATCATTACAATTAATTAAGGTTTTTAGTTGAGATGAAAAAAAGTCAATGGCACGAGAGAGATTCGAACCCACGACCTTCGGTTAGATACGCCTCTGCTCTACCACCTGAGCTATCGTGACCTCGATCCACTCGGACACCAACTCCCCATCTCAACCCCACCTTATGAGTTTTCCCTCCTTTTGCCATTTTTGCCACAATCATTACAATTGAGTTGGTAAACCGCGCTTTTTGCCAAGTTGTCTACTTTGTCTTTAGGTTTTGAGACGATATTTTTAAGTGAACCCGTACTTCTAAAAGCTATTTTAAAACCTTCTTGTTTAAAAATTGTACTAACTTTTTCCGATAATTCACCAATGTATGGCAAACAACGGAAACCTAATGATTCATTTATGGTTGGGTGGCTGAGTCGTATTGTTGATTCGTCTAAAGTTAATTTTTTTATTCTTTTAACTAGCAACCTATCAATAAATATTTCTTGATACCCGTTGTTTTTTGCTAAGGTTTTAATAGTTTTTAATTCTTTTTTATGGTTATCAGATGTTAGCGAAAGTTTTAACATCCGGTCTATGAGCCAAATGAAACCAGCAGCCTTTTGGACCATGGGTGGGAAGAATCCGTTGGTATCATAGTGTCTGTAGTTGTTGGTTTTCTATATACGTCTATTTCTATTAGCTTGTTTATTATGGACAGTTTTAGGTCTAGAAAGTTCAAACAACCATCTTTGCCAATTTCCAATGTAAAATTTATATTACGGTGTAGAGAATTAATTAGTTGGAAGAATTCTTCGAGAGCCTCTAATGTTCCCGACCATACGCATAAAATATCGTCTGTATAGCGTTTCCAGAAATGAACAGATTTAATTAATTTGTTCTTTGATTTGAAAAGATTTTTTTCTCGTCTTCTTGTCGAGAGACGTGGTTGTAGAAGTCTTTCAACCTGATGATGAGCTAAAAGGCTCGAAATCCGGATCGTTGCAAAACTACTTACTGTGAGTAGGAACTATCTTTTTAAAATGGATTGAACACCACACTCACTAAATCATTTATCATTTCTATCAACCAATCAATGTGTGGCAAATAATTTTTTTTATAACCTTCAAGTTAAAAGAAGTTCCTATGGCCTTAGATTAATTAAAATGAGGTTTTGTATCCAATTAATTTAAAATAATTTACATTAAATCAAGTGATCTATCTATTAATCTTTCATGCATATATCCCTTGTATGCTCATCCATGCATATTATTACTTGGTGAAACTATTTCCTCTTTTCTAGAGAATAAAAGTATTGTTTGAGTTCTTGATGGCCCAGTCTTTTACAAGGGACTACACCGAGGCATCCTCTATAAACGTAAATCCTTCTTACCTATTTATCTTATCCTGAAATGGAATTTAAATTAACGCTGCTTCTGAGCGAGGTGCGAGACGAGTACTTAGATATTAGGCACTAGTTGGTGGCTCGCAAGGGGGCATTCTTGGCCCGTCCTTTAAACCATTTATACTGATGACTCTCCTACACATACCAACCGCATTGTTTTCATCTTACCTAAATCTCAGTGATCTCCAACACACAAAGACCAGTTTGAGCTAATCAAAGCCCTACGCCAAAAGTGGAACACAAGTTTGAAATAGAAAAAAGGAACAGACAAGGAACAGACAGAAAAAAGGAACAGGAAGACAGTAGGCTCGCGTGGAATCTTCAAACAAAATATTTAAAAGTCTACGATTGCGAAGAAAAGACAGATATGTAAGACGTTGAAGTTACATAAGATTATTTGCTTTGGGCAGTAGTTGGAAATTTATTACATCATCTTCATCTTTATTTACTACGATCTCGTGTTACAATGTCCAAAGTTTAAGAAAATCCAATATCGAACCCTTCACTTCAAGTAATGTTTTTTTTTTTTCATTAAAAACTATAGCTATAATATTACACTAGTATAATATTGTTATTAAAAATTTATTGACATGACGTATGCTACATTGTTCGTGCTTAGGACAGGCGATAAAGAATAAAGTACAATTTCATCTTAGAGACAAAAGGTGATTTCGATTTATGATTTTGATGTATATAAACTCAAATCTGCACATGTATGTAAATATACAAATACATGTACCAAGTTGACCCTATTCCAGTAGATAACCGACAATTCCAGCTTTTATAATTTATAATAAATTTCGACAGGCCTCGAGAATGACTCATCCCCGGGTGTTGGCATTTCGGGGTCAGACCTCGGTTTCATCCGTCCAGCCATCTAGGTTAGAACCAGGTTGGTGTCAAAAGCTAGTTCAAGCTAACCCAACGCATGCAGTTTCTAGATCCCGTTGATATTCTCATTCACTTTTAACTACAATCTTTCTTATTTACAAGCCATTCACTCAGTTAGGGTGGTGAGTATAATTATATAACTAACATAATTGAGGTTCACGCTAATAAATACATTACTTTCAACACATTCCAGATATACAAAAGTATTAGTTGCCTTGCTCAAGCCAAATTCTCATCGGGTATTCTAATATTGCTACACGCTCTCTATATGGAGCCAAGGTATTACATCCCTCAATCAAATGGGATACATTTAACAACCTATCTCTACATGCCCAGCACATACGCGGGATTTGGGCCAAAATTCCTCCATCAGAACCGAAAAACGTTTTTCATAGATTTATTTAATTAATCCATATTTGTTTAGTTGTCATAATTGACTGTATTAATTTCTTCTTTTTTATCAAAGGTTTTGGGTGAAAAATTGGTGCCACGAGCGGGATTCGAACCTACGATCTTCGGCTCAATACGCCGCTGTGTTAACCACTTGAGCTATCGAGACTTCGATCCACTCGGACAGCAACTCCTCATCTCAACCTACAACCGTTTGAATTTCCCTTTGCCATATTTTCAAATGTCGTGTAATCAGGATTCTTAGCGACTTATAAAGTGGCCACGGTGAGCTATTCGTGAAGTAGTTACTTCTTTTTTAATTAAATGAATCCATATTTGTTTAGTGGTGATAATTGACAATATTATATATTCCAATTAATTATGTTTTTTTATCTAAGGTGTTCGGTTAAGATGAAAAATTAGTGTCCCGAGCTCAAGCGGTTAGAGCAGCGGCGTATTGAACCGAAGGTCCTGAGTTCGAATCCCGCTCGTGACACTAATTTTTCATCTCGACCAAAAACTTTAGATAAAAAAGAATAATTAATTGGGATTTATTTCATTATAATTCATAAAAGTTTCAATATATTTAAAAATTTCATGTTGTGCTTCGGAAATTGCGGAAATTTTTTTATAAAGTTTTGGATTTGAATATTAAAACTAACGGATTTTTTGGAATTTCTAAGTTTATTTTGGGGCACGTTTAAGTACCATAAAATCAGAATTATTGTCACATACACAATTTTCTTATATGATAGGAGAAATAATAATAATGGAGTTAATTAGTTAATAATAAAGTTGAAAAATGGTTTATAATCAAAATTAATTCTTTCATGGGGACTTAACTTTTTTTGGTTGTAATTCGCATACGTTTTTTAATAGAAAGCACGCGGGTCATAAAACCAGTTTCCTGTTGAAAGTATACGCCTATGCGTGTAACAAAAACAAAAAAAAACAGACACGAAACCCGAAAATAAATATAGGTGGTGGCTTAATCACTACCGGCCACCCTTGCCACACGGGGAAAATTAATCTTTTACCGTTTTTACGCCCCGTGACGGACGTCCCTTGAAATGGGAAACCTAGTGATTAATCCAGTGTAAATACAAGGGCGCTCGGGCCCCGCAGGGCAAACTGAACCATACACAAATTTATCGACTATCGCTCTGGTAGTTATAGAGGTCGAACATTAATACAAATATTTGACGTTAATTCCCCTCAGGCTGCTTGTAAGCACTCTGGTAAAGGCTAAAGTCAAATTTTGTTACTGATATCATTACAGACCCCACTTGGCCCTTTTCTTTTTGGAATAAAATACAAATGAACCATAGTCTGGTTAAAAACTAAAGATTAATAACTATAGGCCTATCTCATTAACTTTATCCATATCCAAAATCCTACAAAAAATAGAATAATTTCTCCAAAACAGTATGGTTATCTTCCGGACAGATCCATTGAGCAGGCTTTGTTTGATGTTATTAATTTGATTTCACAAGAAATTACTAAAGGTAACGTTGTTGGATTGTTTCTGGACATTAAAATGGCTTTCAACTCTGTTGATCATAAGTTGATGCAGAAAAAACTTGAATGTATTGGTATCTCAAATATTTTTCTTAAACTCCTTCAATCATATTTATGGGACAGGACTCTAGTCATAAAGGTTCGAACAGTACAGTTCTTCTTTACGCGTTGAATCGAGAGTATCACAAGGTCCAGTCTTAGGCCCAATTTTGTTTCTTTTATATATTAATGATTTATTGAAAATTTAATTCTCTGAAAAATTATTTATTTATGCAGATGAGATATTGTACCATTTTCTCAGGTGATAATATAATGAAGATTAATATTTGGTTAAACTCAAACTTTCCACTTTTAAACACATAAAATCTAATGTATCACACTTTTCATTAAAAAAGAAAATAAATACTAACAATTTAAAATTTTTCTTTTCATACTTGTGATGATAATTATGTGTGTTCTTGCTTGCCTATCCCTTTGGCTTACAGTGGTCGATATCTCGGTGTGACCTCGGAGTCAAATTTGAGAGGAAATTTACATATTGATTCTTTGGTTTCCGTCTGAGAAAGCTATTTTATAAATTTAGAATTTTACGCATCTTTATGAAAATGGTACTTTTAAGGACAATAGATTTTTCTCTTTCACAATCCATAACACCTATGGTATTGCATCCTGGGTCGGTACTAATAAATGGTACACTAAGCCTCTAAATGTAACTAACTATAGACTTACTTCTTAAAATTATTTTACGTAAACTGTATAGTTACAATACGAAAAAATTACACAGTGAATTTAAAGTAATGAATCTATACAAAATCTTTCTTAAATGTTCATGTTTGTGTGTGTGTGTGTGTATATATATATACGTATATATATATATATATATATATATATATATATATAAACACAACACACAATTCAATGGCTAACTCACATTTTTACTATGGAAAACTACCCAATATTATAATTTTTCATTAAATATGGCACTTCTTTTTTTATACAGATAGGATCATTATTCAAAATTTCAAAAACTACAAAGAAGGCAAAATTTTTATATATACAAAAATTTTAAATGGAAGTTAAGATATTTTAAAGCCAAGATTTAATTTTAATCCTTTTTAAATTAATAATAATAATAATTAAGTAGATTTATTTTGGTTGATTTTTTCATGCTACAAGTTTATTCTGTACTATGTTTGTTTATTTTGTTTTACTATACTTTTGTAGAGATACATTCTGTTTATTTCTCTGATGATCTCCAAAAACTCCTGCTGTCTAGTACAAGATTTGCTTTTTGACAGCAGGCAGGGATGAACCAAAATATTATTTTTTGTTATTCTTTCCACGTAAGGTCTTGGTTGAGGTAAAAAAAGTCAGTGTCACGAACGGTTTTCGAACTCACGACCTTCAGCTAAATACGCCGCTGGTCTACCACTTAGCTATCGTGATTTCTCTCCTCTCGGACAACAACTCTCCATCTCTTTTTGCCATCTTCACATGTGGTGTGATTGAATTCTGAATGAATTGGATTTAATTCTCAGAGACTTACGAAGTTGGCTATTTAGTGAAGTGGTACTTCTTTTACTTATTAAATGGTAATTAATTTACGTTTTAGTGTTCAATTGGCCAAGTTATATCTTTCAATCAATTATTCTTTGCATGTAAGGTCTTGGTTGAGATAAAAAAGTCAGTGTCACGAGCGGGATTCGAACCCACTACCTTCGGCTTAATAAGCCGCTACTCCACTCTAAGTCAGATGTCTAAGTAAGATGAAAAAGTTAGAGTCAAGAGCGGGATTCGAACCCAGGACCGTCGTCAGGAATTGGTGTCAGAGTGGATCGAAGTCACGATAGCTCGAGTGGTAGAGCAGCGGCGTATTTAACCGTAGGTCGTGGGTTCGAATCCCACTCGTGACACTGACTTTTATCTCAACCAAGACCTTACATGGAAAGAATAATTAATTGAAAGATGTAACTTGGTCAATTGAACACTAAAACGTAAATGAATTATTATTTTTTGTTATAAATTTATACGGAATGTACATTCTTGCAAATAAAGATTTATTATTATAGTGTATCGTAGATAAATATTAGTTTGTAACATGTTTACTCAATAATGCCTTTAACTTCGGGTTTAAAATCAAACTTCTTCTGCTTTTCAAGCTATTAAAAAGCTAATAGTCATGATTAATTTATCAATGTTTTTTTTATATTGTAATTTGATAAAGTGGTAAATTTAACAGATTGCATATACAGAGTGTCCTTTTTATATGGCCGGGCTGAATTACTGTTGTACAGATGACGTTATAAAATAATAAGTATTTAATATTTTTCAGTTTAAGTGAAATTTTCTACATTTAGTTGAACGACGTGATTTATTTATTAAGTGTGGTCATGGCGGGGGCGAATTCTTGAAAATGGAAAGCGTCCGTCCATCCGCTAACATCCAGCACTGTGCACAATAAACACTTGAGCCTAAATGAATAATGCAAGTTATAGTGAAATGAGATGAGCATTTGCATAGCGGTATATATCAATGCGCTTGAATATATAATGCCTTGGGATCCTGGTCTTTGAACTCCCCCAAAATGCATTTCACTAACACTTTCCCTCTCTTGACCTGGAATATATATGGGGTAATCCCTGGAGTCGTATATTTACTGTTATTATCTCCGCTTTACCCAGGCTGGACTTCGACAGTGCATTAAAAATATATCTTACCACTTACAGATTTTATTTTAAATATTTTAAGGTTTTAATGTGTGATAACGTCTTTGTTTATTATCAGTTATCGTGTTGGTTAATGTTATCTTCCCTTGTACAGTATTTTGAATTAAGAAATTAAAAAAGTCTGTTTTTGATAGTCGCATATTTATAAGTTACTAGGTAACTTCGTGTTGAATTTGTCTTCTTTGTACACATTAAATTTTTAAAAATGTTGGCAAATGGAGGGAGGGGAATAAATTTTTAAATTATTACTTTTTTTAAAGAGATAGGCCCGCCCCGAGGAATATCAAGTACTCTGGGGAAGTGAATGTGACCATACTTCTACGTTTTTATCGAGTGTTGTGTTTGTGTCAATTTATTGTAATGAATGTAATTTACTAGCGTGAAATGAAGAGGTTGCTTATAACCCCGCTCCGAGGAATATCGAGTTCTCTGGAGTGAGTGTATGACGTCTGGAGAGTAAAAGTAATTTATTAGCGTGAAAGGAAGGGGTTGCTTATAACCCCGCTCCGAGGAATATCGANATATATATATGAATTGTAAGTTTTGTTTCTATTATGTATTTGACAACCTGAGGTACAAACGATAGACTAGCATTCTAGGCTATCAACGTAGTATATATATTAAATCAGAGAGTGAGTAACCAGATCTAGCCGCTCAAATGGCTGCAGTTTAGAACAAAATATGCGCCAAAGAAGAGAAAAAGAAGGAAAACACGCAGAGGGCCGGCGATGACCTCAGCTGTTTGTCGGCCCATAAACTTCCCACTTTATTATTATAGAGATTATATGTACGCAGGGCCATCGAGCAGTTAAATATAGAATAAAGGCAATGCGCCCAAATATATTGATTATTGATTACTGGTTTCTATGAGCTTAAATCTACACGAGCATGTAAATATTACAGGCGTGTACAGAATTCAGCTTATCATTTCTCGAAGTCCACCGGCAATTCCAGTTTTTGTAATTTACAATAAATTGCCGCCAGACCTCGAGAATCACCCACCCCCAGGTGCGGTCCGGGATCAAGTCGAACTTTGTCCTTATCCGTCGAGGCGCCGAAGATGTTCTCCAGGCGTCATCACCAACTAGGTCATTTCAGCACCCAAAGCAATCAGTTCATAAAACCAAACCCATTCATGCTATCACTCATTCTTAAAAACATTATTTCTTATGTAATTACCGTTCATACATTTAGGGTGGTGTACAACTGGTTATTGCTCCATCACCCTTCACACCAACGAAACTGAGGGTCAATGGAGGACAAGAGAAGATTAAGGACAACAACAAATTTAAACCCTCAGGGTTTTTTTTTAACGAGGGTTCGCAACAACAGAAGACATATAAACACTCAGGGTACCGGTGTTTTTGAAAAAAAGCCCATTTGTAAGTATGTCGTGTTCGAATGCAGGGCCGCTGGATTCGAACCCGGGACCTTACAGTCATGAGCGGCGTGTCCACGCCTAAACCAATGCGGCCACCGACGCCCCCTATATTTTCTTACTGAATTTGTAAATTATAATTAACGACCCAAAGAAGAAAAACCAAGCAGTTTAGTTGAGCAGTATTTCATCAAAGTCACCTCTGGGGATCATAATAGTTAAGTTTTCAGACATTTTCATCCGGGCCAAGACTCAACTGACAGCTACTAAAGTTAGGTAGAAAATTGAGTAGATATTTTATGTAGACATTTGTTCATTTAAATAGATTATGTTCATAAGTAAGCATAATGTTAAATGTAAAAAGAAGTAAGTAGGGAAGTTAGTCTAACATGTGTTTTTGGTATAATACTAGGTACATACGACGGCAAATAAATAAACAAGATTAATATGTAAGTGAGCAAGTTAACATAGATTTGATTAGCAAAAATCAAAATTGTTAAAGTAGTAATGTAGTAAGTAGAAAAGCGAGTACAATAATTGGTAGGTTATATAAATAAGTATACAAAAAGAATTATTAGACTGTAGTTCGTGTTAAAAGTGTGTAAGTTCTGACGCAAGTATGCTATTTCGGAACAATAGCGCACTTGACCGTAGCCCAGTCTAGGCTTCTGTTTACCAGTGGGCAATTTCGTGATTTCTTTCAAACTTTGGTTACCAAACTACGTTTTTGTTACATATAATGGAATTGGTCACAAAAATCAAATCTGAGGAAAGAAATTAGTTAAAGAAAGGAAGGTAACAACTGAGCACATTTAAACCGATAATTTAGTACCCGTGTATTTTGATTTTCTTAAGCATTTAAAAGGAATTGGTTATCCAGTACAAGATTTATCAAAATTTAGTCAAAAGCATATAATTAACCTATATTTTCTCATTAAACAAATAAAAAATCACAAAAGTTCATTGACGTACATTGTCCATTTATATCACAATTTAACCGATCAAACGGCAGCGTAAATTACCATTTATCAGATACTGGGAAAAGGTTTTATAAAAATATACAAATTAGTAATTATAATTAGTTTGAAAGGTAAGAAAGTAGGCACGTTAGATGGTAGGTCGAAAGGATGACTACATAAATTGGTGGTCTAACCACAATCTCTAAGTCTTCGGGTGAAACAGTACAACAACAAGATACAGTCAACTACCTTGGAATGAGCTTAAATACAAAACTGGTACAGGACAAACACAATAGGCAAAACCGTCCAGCTCTTACGGTACTTAATTAGACAGTTGAACTATCTCTTGAATTCAAAGTCACCGGACTTAGAACCTACCAATTTACCTGAAAATTATCAAAACAATATGAATGTATGGATTGAGATTTGGGCCTCGGCGAGTAAACCGCATGTCTAGAGGATACAAACAGTAAAAAATAAATAAACAAATAACAACAGTTAAAAAAACACAAAGCAAAAGTATACCATGCAAAAAATAGCATGGTTAGCTAGATTAGATTCATACTAGAAACTTAAAAAGTTGCCGTACTGATTTGCCTCAGAGAAAAATCCCTTGCTAAACGGCGGGTTAAGTTTCCTTTTCCTTTTATCCTTGTTCTCTCTCGCTCTCTTTCTCTCTCTCCCTCTCTCTCTTTCTTTCTTTCTTTTTTTAACAACAAAAGATGCTGTTCGTTTTTGCGGCTTAGGTTGTGGCTCAAAAAAGCTTGACCTCCGGGTTAGAGGAAAGGAGAAGCAACTTCTGAGATAATATAATGTGAACCGAAGGGATTTCCTCTCTTATTACGCCAAAATGACCTAGAAGGTTGCCCCCTCACCTGGGTCTCCTATTAATTCGGGTTCTTAATTATTTTCCCTCTCGGATAATACACCCATTATGTTTTTCTCTTTTAACTGCTTGTAAGAATAATGAGTATTTTCAAGAAAGATCGATCCAACGTTAATCATTATTTCGGTTTAATTAATAAGTTTTGTTATGAATGATAAAGTCTGACCAGGCACAAACTCAACCAACAGAGAAATTGCTTATATAATATTTTTAAAAAGGATATCAAGATAAAAGTAAAGATAATACTGTATAGATGTATATATCTGTACAAATAGCAATTCATAGAATAATGTATATATTCACCAGTTTACGTGGTCCGCACGACAAATTAATATCTTTCAATTAATTAAAGTTTTTAGTTGAGATAAAAAAGGTAGTGTCACGAGCGGGATTCGAACCCACGACCTTCGGCTATATATGCCGCTACTACGTGAGCTATCGTGACTTCGATCCACTCGGACCCTACCTTCCCATCTCAACCCCACCTTTTGAATTTCGAAAAATGTCAAAAAGGAGGGAAAATTCAAAAGTTGGGGTTGAGGTGGGAAGTTAGTATCCGAGTGGATCGAGATCACGATAACTCAAGTGGTAGAGCAGCGGCGTATCTAGCCGAAGGTCGTGGGTTCGAATCCCGCTCGTGACACTGACTTTTTTATCCCAACTAAAAACCTTACTTAATTGATTAATGTATACAGTTGAAGAAAAATATATAGAAACAAAAATGGAGAGATTATACTTTTTCCGTCAAATGAACCTTTTTCAAATTCAAATTAACCTTTTTCAATATCAAATTAATCGTTTTTCATTTCAAATTAATCCTTCTGTAAAGCATTAAAAACCTTAGTAGATGGTATGAAATATGAGCTCATTAAGTAAAATTCCTGTATATTTGCAAATTTCTTTTTAAATATAAAATGTCAGGTAACCAGATTAATTTAAAAAATGTAAATTGTTCAACAATAATTAACAAAAACCTCAGGGACTTTTTCGATCACCTGATAATTTAGCTTTGAAAATACCATATGAAATTTCCTTCCAAATAAAATTCAAAATTGTAAATTATATAAAATTAAATAGTACTTTATTAATAACTAATTTCTTGTCGTTACTTTTTTTAAATTGTATCTGAAGTGTAAGTTCTTGAACTGTGCACAGCTCAAGGTCTTTGTTGGTCTTTGTTACCAGCGCTATATTTTATTCATAGTTTTCCACCCCTTGAGCCCTCTTCAGTGTTGTGACAATTTATTGGGTGGACATCGAATCAATGTGTGTAAAATTAAATATAGACATAATGGATTCTTCTTTTAATTTAAATTAGATATAAAAACAAATTATTCTTTTTATTAATTCAAGATATTTTAGTATATAAATTATTCGGTCTATAAAATAATTATTTATATTTTCAAAAATCACGATTTAACAGAAGAAAATTTGTTTTACAAGTTCATTTTAACTGTTTGAAATTGGAAACTACAAAAACCAATTTTATATATTTTATATTATAGAATAATTCTTTATTTGAATATTTAATTGCATGATTATTCGGAAATCGTCAGATGCGGTCTGGTGTGACGTACGTTTAAGAAAACCATTTATCCTGCCAACGTTTCGATCTTTATTGAGATCATCTTCAGGGCCTGGGATTTACAAACATTTTTTAAATTTAAAAAATACGTGTAGCATATGGAANATATTCAATCAAATCATCACACATTTAATTTTTTGACTTTTGAGTTTAGCGTTAAGTAATTATCAAGAACGTCGTCATTTGGCGACTCACTTTTTCCAACCTTCACGCCATTTTATTTTATTTCAGTTTCCTTTATTATGTTTTTATTTTATATATGTATGTGTATATTATTAATATTAATCAGCATAATAAGCAGGTACAAATTTCCTACAAAATAAATAATAAAAAGTAATTTTCATGTGGTATTTTCTGAGAGCACATTTCATTTTTTTTTAAATCTAAAATAAAATCAAGAATCCTTTATTTTTGTATTTCGTTTTATATAATTTTAAATGTTAATTTTAATCAATCTTCACGATCTTTTAACAGCCAAACTATTCTACATTTTAAAAATATTCGCAAATGTACAGGAGTTTTTCTTGACATGCTCATATTTCATACCACATTTTAATTTTCTTTAATCATTAAGAAAAGAGTTAATTTGAAATTAAAATGAGTGAATTTGAAATTGAACAATGCTAATTTTAATTTAAAAAAGGGTAATTTGAAGTTAAAAAATTTAATTTGAAGTTAAAAACGTTACGTTGAAGTTATAAAGGGTCCATATGAAATTAAAAGTGGTTAATTTGAATTTTGAAAAATGGTAATTTTTAGTTAAAAACGTTAATTTGAAATCGAAAATGAGGAATTTGAAGTTAAAAATTGTTAATTTAAAATTAAAATAGCTAACGAAGTTGATAGGGAAGGGTTAGTTTGAAATTATAAAAGGTTCATTTGAAATTAAAGAGAGTTGATTTGAAGTATCAAGTATCAAAAAGTATCATTGGGAGAGAAAAACTCAAGTATTTAAAATATACCAACTTCGTGTTTAGGCTTTGTTTTTATAATAAGTAAAATAATTTATTTGTTGTTTAAACAACAAGCTAGCTATTCATAGTTTTGGAGAATTTGGGTTAAGATACATCATTTTTTAAGGGTATTTTATATTTACAAACAAATTTGCAATTTAAATTTTACTTTGCATGCCATATTTCCTACCACCTCCTAAGTTTTTAATGTTTTAAAAATAGGGTTACTTTAAATTGAAAATTTTAATTTGAATTACGAAAATGGTTAATATGAAGATAAAATAGGTTTATTTGAAATTAAGAAAGGTTGGTTTGACGGAGAGAAAAAATTGATCAAAATCAAAGGTTGAAAAGAAAAGGTTTTTGAGTAGAACAATCAACCAGGAAACGTAGGAGTTAAAACTATCAAAGCATTCGATATATTTTTAAAAATCACGTTAGAATACTTTCGTCGACCTACAAATTGTTTTTGCTTGCAGAATTTGTACAGAATTAAAGTTTCCTACTTAACGCCCACCGAATCCACCCATACTCACAAAGTTAATGTCACAGAGCTGAGAAAATAAGAGGGGGCTTTCCGTCGCTAGACCCCCATTGTCCCAGGAGATAATGCGATTCCTTTGACTTAGAGACATTTTCAACATTGTTTTCCACAACTTCACCCTTGACTACTAAGTGCCCCCTTCCAGATTCCCGGATGACGGTCTTATTTCAATTTCAAAGATACAACTTTACTAGTGATGACAATAGGTCGGTTGTCGGTTCACGAATTCATCACATTCCAGGAAGCTTATTAAGATAGAAATGAAACATGTAAATTTCATAAATTTTTGCCATATATATGACGACTGTATTCAATACGAGTACTCTCTAGAGAAATTCCTGTCATTCAAGAGGGCTTTTGGTCCAACTGCTTGTTGAGTGTCCAAAGAAGTGACACTCTGTATATTACTTTGTTAAATTATTTATTCTCAATTAAAATTACATGGCAAGGACCGGGATTCGAACTCAGAATCGCTAGGGTGTTAAATGAGTAGGACGCCCTAATCCTCTCGACCATCGCAGTCGTCAAATAAGAGAAAACTCAGTTTAATAAATCTTTATTTCTGTTGTAAATAGTGTTTGGTCTTATTGAGTACACTTTGAAACAAACAACTGACAAGTTTTTGTCTTTTTCATTCCAAACAAGAAATAATATCGTTAAGAGCAATCTATTTAACACCCCATGGGGCACAATGGCCAAAACGCCGTGTCGAATTTGCACCGTCTGCTAATAAATCAATCAGACAGGAAGGAGGTTAAGTAACGAGGGATATACCTTAAGCTCTGGGAGACAATTCAGCGGGTGTTCCCTAGAGAAGCATTAGCTAATCACTTCAGTAACAAGGGGCAAGTACCTTTGTAAAGGGAGAAAGTAAAACCGGCAAAGGAACTAAACTTAAACCAATAAATTATTAGTCAATTCGCTTTTCTTGAGTTTCAAGGAAATTTATACAAAAAATTAGTTTTTTTTTTATTTCAAATAACATTTGTAATGACCCGCAAGTAAATAATTGCTTAGTATTGAACCGTTAACTTCGTTAAATCTAACAAATAATTAAAATAATTCACTAGTTTTAGTGGTCCGCTTGACCAATTAATATATTTCAATTAATTAAGGTTTTTAGTTGAGATAGAAAAGTCAGTGTCAGGAACGGGATTCGAACCCATGACCTTCGGCTAGGTACGCCGCTGCTCTACCACTTGAGCTATCGTGACCTCGATTCGCTCGGACACTAACTTCCCATCTCAACCCCACCTTTTGAATTTTCCTTCCTTTTTGCCATTTTTCAAATGCCGTGTAATATATTTGATTCTCAAGCGGACCACTAAAACTAGTGAATTTAATAAGTAAAAATGAAGTATACCTTCGCTAAAGCTCTCCGTGGCCATTTCATTTGTCGTTGAGAATCAAATAGATTACACGACATTTGAAAAATGGCAAAAAGGAGGGAAAATTCAAAAGGTGGGTTGAGATGGGAAGTTAGTGCCCGAGTGGATCGAGGTCACGCTAGCTCAAGTGGTAGAGCAGCGGCGTGACTAGCCGAAGATCGTGGGTTCAAATCCCGTTCGTGACACTGACTTTTCTATCTCAACTAAAAACCTTAATTAATGAAAATTAAAATAATTTTTAAAAAATTTAATATTTTTTGTAGTCTTTAATTTTGTAGAGACCTTTTTAATATTGTAATTTATTTAGTAATTAATGATACATAGTGTATTTATTATAGTCTTGTGAGTTTGCTAAACAATTTTAACACCAATCTGGTACATCCTATTTCACTTTTTTCAGCATTAGGTTTTTTCATATTTTTTTTATACATTTGCCTTCTATTTGCATTTAATCTAATAGTCACCTTTCAGAAAGAGATTTGGGGATACGTAGCTAAACAACTTCGGCTTTAGAAGAAAACCAAGGATTGGAGTAAACAGCACGTTATCGAAGTTTAGAATCGAGAATGGACGGAGTTCTTTTATGAAAAATACATCAAAGTGCTTATGCTGTGTTTGACCAAAGAAATGATGGTGATACCGACATTGAAAGATTAGGTTAGATGCCTTGGACCCCATATGACAAGCCTTAATTACAAATAGGGCTGATAGTGGTCCTGTGATTCAATACAATAAAATAATTTTTTTGTTTGATTTTTCCTGAAAAAATGTTTTCCACTCAAAATTTATACACACATTAAAATGTGATGACATTTTTTTTAAAATTTAAAGTAATTAAAATAGTTTAAAAAAATGTAAAACAGAATAAACAAACTTGATAAATATGTGAAGAGAGTCGTGACCCTTCTATAAAACAAATAATTAATAATTGGTAATAATGAACTTGAGGTTATCGACCTGCAGTATACGATGTTGTAAGTTGGATCTTCAGGAGGTCAAATGACAGGTGAATTTAAAGAAACAAGGAAACAGCTTCCGGGGTCAGCCGAGCTTTCGGCGATTTATATCGCCATCCTCAAGGGCCTAAATTTATTGAAAACAATTTGCAAAACTTTTTTGGCAAAAAACAGTACAATTGTGAAAAGATAAAAGACAAATTTTCAAAATTACAATTAGCAAATAACATAATAATTAAAACCAACAGAAATATAAAAATATATTTATTAGGATACCTAGATCCCCAAGAGAATGATATTAAATACATCATAAAATTTGGGATAGCAAATGTTGAGTAAAGTTCACCAATTTCGTGGTCCGCTTGACCAATAATATATTTCAATTAATTAAGATTTTTAGTTGATACAGAAAAGTCAGTGTCACGAAGGGATCCGAACCCACGATCTTCGGCTAGTTACGCCGCTGCTCTACCACTTGAGCTATCGTGACCTCGATCCACTCGGACACTAACTTCCTATCTCAACCCACCTTTTGAATTTTCCCTCCTTTTTGCTATTTTTCAAATGTGTAATCTATTTGATTCTCAACGACAAATGAAATGGCCACGGAGAGCTTTAGTGAAGGTATACTTCATTTTTACTTATTAAATTCACTAGTTTTAGTGGTCCGCTTGAGAATCAAATATATTACACGACATTTGAAAAATGGCAAATAAGAAGGAAAATTCAAAAGGTGGGGTTGAGGTGAAAAGTTAGTGTCCGAGCGGATCGAGGTTACGATAGCTCAAGTGTTAGAGCAGCGGCGTATTTAGCCGAAGATCGTGGGTTCGAATCCCGCTCTTGCCACTGACTTTTTTATCTCAATTAAAAACCTTAATTAGTTGAGTAAAGTTTTGAGATACGAGATGCAGCATCCATATTTATACAAAAAAAACCATATTGATGAAAAGTATAATAAAGTTAAGCGTGGAATTAATAAAATGATATTACCCAGTTAAAAATCCTAGGATAGGACGAACGGTCCAACTACTTAAGCTTACATTACTATTTTATAAAACTTTAATCAGGTACTGGTTTTTTGTGATCACAGATTAGTTAAATAATACCAACTCGAAAAATAACGATTAAAACATTAAGGCTTAATTAATGTGAATGGGATTAAAATCAGGGCGACCCTCCATCGTCGCCAGTTGGACGGCTACAATTAACAAAGATTCAAAATGCTAACTGTTATTCGAATGTGTGTGGCGCACTATCGTTCCCTCTTTTTTACGTTTTTTATAAATGTTATATACATATGTTATATTTTATAAATTAACTCCGCATACGCCATGATCCTGATCTGACAGTTTCCAGGTTGCAGGTACTAGGAGTGGAATGGATGTGGACTTCCTCATACAATAATCTTTTCTCGAAACCAGTTTCTTAACCAAGAATCTCAAGTGAATCAAGTTGAAAAAAATGGCCACTCTCAACAGTATGTGTTGACAAATCCGTTGTTAACTTTTTATGAACACAGTCTAATCTGTGACTGACAACTTTTGTTTAGTTTGTCCAACATATTGTCTCCTGCAACCTGCTCTTCAAGCAACAAACATCTCAAATTAAATAATCATGAATTTTAAAAAATCCGTTACGCACAACTCCATATTTAAATTAAAGACTTTATAATTCCCAAAGTGTTTTTTTCTTTCTATCAATCTATATATGCTGTTATAAAATCAATAAAGAAAGACGAAAGAAAAACGTATTAAGCCATGGGGATATGCTGACAAGAATTTATGGAATCTTTTTAAGATTTTATGATTGGTTTACACTACTCCTACAACATACAAAAAGACAGCATTAAAACAAAGGGAACTATTAAAGTATTGTTGTAGAGTGAGGTTTGATGCATAACATTTTATTTATGGCTAATATCATACTTTTATGTCTAACGATTTAGAGCTTTTGATTAGAATCTCTGGTCGCGTTGTGACTTCCTGTTTGGTTGAAACCAGGAAAATATAAGAAGATTGTTTCTAAAATGATAGGAATATCAGCAGTCCTGTTTTACAGATGTTGTAAAGGAGAGGTCTAAGAACGCTCCCTTGTGAGACGCCAGGTTGAATAACATGATTGGAGCGCTCTGTTCAAACTCTAGAGTAACGGTAGTAACAGGTAGTATTTTAGGATTGTCGGATGCAATGCCGAGAAAAATTCACAGACTTTGCAGATTCGGTTCATGGAAAAATTCTACGACGTTCACGACTCGATGACATTGATCGCGTGTTGAGTGTAGGAACCTAAATCCAAATTAGTGTTTGGGAACAGTTGAAAAAGATAAAGAAAAAAAGGGGAACAAGGCAGTACTGGACTAAATGAAAATCATATTCCTAACTCAGAAGCTCTCCCAAATGATCGATGAGGTATAGGTGTAAAAAAATGGAAATATCTTACTAATACGGTAAAGAGGTTAATTGTTTAAAAACGAACTATAATTGTTTGTCGTTTATTATTCAATTTCTAAAAAGTACGTTAGTCAAACCCCATATATAAGTATGCAACAGGTTGGGGAATGCCGTCAAACCGCAACCCTCAGTTGGCCCGGTAATATTTCTTTTTACCTACGGCCTTTTCTATTATCTACCTACTTTTATAGTTGATTTAAATACCGGGAAAAAAACGGCGAATGATTGAAAAAAAATTAATTTGATAATCTACAAACTGGGTATACTTTCTAATATATGGTTTGAAAAATTCAATAATTTAAAGGCCAATATCAATTTCTTGTATGAAGCCATTTTTTAGACTTATCTTATATTACTAATATTTTATTAATTTTTAATAAGCAATAACAGAGGACCGTACGAGCTGAGTGGTAGGGCGTCCGACTCATGTCTGCCACGCTGGCGGTTCTGGGTTCAAATACGGGCATATGCCATGGCTGTTTAATTGAGTACAATATGGAAAAAATATTATATATTAGTTTGACCAATCGTCCAAGACATCCAAAGGTAGTTGGACATTAAACTCTTTTGTAAACAAAGGAGTGATTTTAAATGCTCGTAAATTTTAATTTCGATCAATGCTTCGAGCCCTTATAGGACCTTTTTTCAAGAAACAAAACATTCTGACAACATGAATTAATACAACTGAATAAATAACTTTCAATTAATTATTCTTTCTACGTAAGGTCCTGGTTGAGATAAAAAAAAGTCAGTGTCACGAGCGGGATTCGAACCCACGACCTTCTGCTAAATAGCCGCTCCTCCACCACTTGAGCTATCGTGACTTGGATCCTCTCGGACACCAACTCTCTATCTCTACCTACGACCGGTCGAATTTTCCCTCTTTTTGACATTTTCAAGTGTCGTGTAATCAGAATTGGATTCTCAGATCCCGCTCGACGCTGACTTTTTTAACTCAACCAAGACCTTACATAGAAAGAATAATTAATCGAAAGAAGTAACTTGGTCAATTGACCATTAAAACGTAAATGAGTAAATAACTTTTGAATATAAGGAAAATGGAAACTTACAGCCATTATAATTTTTGAACATTACGTCAATTTTTAATTTTATTCTAATCCAGAGGAGTTTTTCAATCTTTTAAAACAATTTTAAAAACAAGGAAGGAAAAGAACCACAGGATACTTCATTTCTAGTTTGTACTCCTTGTGGTTTCAATGCTTTTTGAAGTCACTATTGAACCTAATATGCTTACTTTTATGGAATTTGAGGGATTATAAAAATTCTTAAGATCGTCCAATTTTGTTTACAATTTATAGAATCTATATCTCTCTTGATCTGTTCTGTTTCCTAAAATTGTCGCAGGTGATAATTTTTTTTTACAATTTTTACATTTTCACAATCAAATAGTTAGATTCTATGGCATGAGGCGCTGACACGTTTTTTTATTATTTACAGAATATGTGTGCTGGTATTTTCTTTACACGGGCTTCACAATTCACACAGGAAATTTTATAACGTAACATTGGTTTTATCTTTTAACTTTATGTAAAGACAACCCAACACACCTGTGTTCTTTAGGGCCACCCTTGTGTTTGAACATTTACTTTTTATGAAATTTTTAACTTTTCTGAAATGTCTCGTATGTACGGAAAGAACATAATTTTTGAGAAGTGACATGATTATTATTTTCATTAATAGTATATTGTTTCAAAAAAACCTTCGTTGTTTGTTAATTTATTAATGAGGCTAATGAAAAAACAATTATTAGAAATGATGAATGATGGAGTGAGTGCGGTGTTCAATCATTTTTAAAAAGATAGTTCCTACTCATAGTAAGTTGTTTTGCCCCGATCCGGATTACGAGCCCTTAGTTCATCATCAGTTGAAGGATTTCTAAAACCACCTCTCTCGACATGAATTACAAAAAAGAACCCGCCGATACCCCCGCCAACGCGACGTACCAATGAGAAGCTGGTTTTTTAATGGCGCTCAATTTGAACGTGCGAAAAGCGGGAATTATAACACAAGTAAATATTATAATGGTAAATACTATAAGAAATTAATTATAAATTAGTGATTAAAGATAAAAGATAAAAAATTAGAATAATAACTTAATATTATTAAATTATTATAAAATAATAACAATTAAAAAAATTTATTTATTTATTGGGACGTTTAATATTATTTATATACATATTTAAATTGGGAGGTAGATCAAAATCTATTACATTACAATTAATTAAGGTTTTTCATCTCAACTAAAAACCTTAATTAATTGTAATGATTTAATTGGTCAAGCGGACCACGAAATTAGTGAATCTATTACATTATTAATGCATTTATCTTCATGTCCAATTTTACATTTTTAAAATGTAAAATTACAAAATGTAAAATTACAAAATGTAAAATTGAACATGGAGATAAATGTATTACTAATATAATAGATTTTGATCTACCTCCCATTTTAAATATGTACATAATTAATATTAAACGTCCAAATAATTAAAATAATTATTTTAATTGTTATTATTTTTATAATAATTTAATAATATTAAGTATGTATCATTATAATATTTACTTGTGTTATAATTCCCGCTTTTCGCACGTTCAAATTGAGCGCCATTACAAAACCAGCTTCTAATTGGAACGTCGCATATTGGCGGGTTCACTTTTACAATTGCAGTCGAGAGACGTGGTTGCAGAAATCCTTCAACCTGATGATGAGCTAACGGCTCGAAATCCGGATCGTTGCAAAACAACTTTTTTTTTATTTTTTTTTTTTTTATTGGCCTTATGATCTTGCATATTAGCCATAGTACGAATTCTTGTGTGTTCAAATTGGGGGTTATCGGGAAAAAAGGGCCAGAGGCTACGGTGGGAATCGAACCCACGACCGCGGCGTGAGAGTCTCTCATGCTAACCACTCAGCTACCGCGGTCCCCCAAAACAACTTACTGTGAGTAAGAACTATCTTTTTAAAAAGGATTGAAAAACAATTATTTCTGAAATTGTTTGCAACCCCAATTTTATCATGTTTGCATACAGGTCTAGTGCTTAAGTTGTAGACCCTACTTGTAAGATTCTTAATCTTATTTTTTTTAACGAGGTTCGCAACAGCAGAGGACATATAAACCCTCAGGTTGCCGGTGTTTTTGAAAAAACGCCCATTTGTAAGTATGTCGGGTACGAATGCAGGGCCACTGGATTCGAACCCGGGACCTTTACCTTACAGTGATGAGCGCCGTGCCAACGCCTAAACCGTTGCGGCCACCGACGCCCCCTCTTAATCTTATTAATTTTATGTTAGTAAGGATGGCAACGACCGCCGTATGTTCAACATTGCATTTTCTTTCCCATTCACCATAAGGACTAAAAAAGGATTCCTTCTGTCTTCCTCTTTCTCAGTCGTGAATCTCAGTTTTTCATGAAAATCTTTACATGAAACCATTTCCGTAGTTTTTTCCCTTCTGGAGTCGTCAGGATGTCATCCGCGTGCAAGACTAAAAATGGTGGCGTACAACTGAGTTTATTCAACGCATTATCTCTCAGTTCGACCATTATTAAATTTTCGAAAACCGCACTTTAACGGACTGCCCATCTCGCATTGAGAAATTTGTTTGTAGCCCGCCATACTCAAAATATCCCGAAGAGCTGCAAAAAACCAGCGGTCAACAAATCTATCTTTTGGTATTATAACTCTTTTACATGACAAGAATCAATACATTGATTTTAAGTACTGTCATGTTTTAATTAGCATAATTAAATACGTAAAACAATGTTAAGTTAATACGATGTATCGTGATTTTACAAACGTTATACTTGAATGTCATCGGTAACATGAATCTTAAACCAATTTAATCTTTCAGCCCGAGTTTTCCTCATTCACTTGAATCAGTCGCATACCTATAAGCATACACTTAATTCTAAACTCTAAAACATGAAACTTCTCATTTTCATTTACATACCTTTTGGGGGATTACTTTATTTCGGCTACACCTTACCAAAGCTGACAAACTTAACAACCGGATGGAATACTGTTAATATTCCTTCTCGATGTAGAGAAATGCGTAGACGCTGAGAGTGTTCTTGTTTTTTATGAATTAAAATCCAGATAACTACATAATTAATAATTTATCATTTAAAAAATATAATTATTAAACGTTGTGAGACCCTTACAACAATATGTTAAAAAATTATAAAACCAAAATGTTATAAATTTATATATGTATGGTAATTTTTATGAGATGGAAGAAAAAAACTTTTCATTTGTTTTGTTGTTTAAACTAGATTTTGTTGTTTTGGTGGTCAAGTTAAGAAAATTTTCTTTAGCCAATTTCACATACTTGCGAGTAAAATTTGTTTAATTTTTAGTTTGTTGCGTATTCTTGCATGTCAGGCGCGTTTCCCCGTGTCGCCATTTTCAGTGATAGGTCTTAACCAATCAACATACATATGCAGTTTTATTTGATGAGATTTTCACTAAATAAAGTAGAAAGTACAAATAAACGAAACAAAAACTGTTTCATTAGCCGGATATTATGTTCTTATTTTACTGTTATTAATTTTTGATGTTTAAGACACAGAAATGTTTTATTATTTTTTTTCTTTTTAAGAAAACAGAACGTGTGTACCAGGTAAAAATAATATGTACACAATTTTATATTTCTAACCAATAGGCTATAAAGCCGACGACGTTTATTTTTCTTTCCGATATCGGCGTTTGGTATGTTTTTTCTCTCAATTTTACGAGAAAGAGAATTCTGTGACTTTGAGTTCAATAGGCTGCCAAGCCGCGTGAGACTGTCGGCGATATCGTGGGAAAGATAAGCCGTTCACGGTTCATCGCTCTTCGCGTTCACATTTCGTCCGCCGCTGACTTAAACCTTCTTATCAGACGGCTCGTTCTTTCCACACATGTCAGTATTTTGGGATAAAGTGTAATTGTTTTTTTCCTCTCTCTCTCTCTTTTGGTTTATTATTTTCATCGTAACTAGACAATGACCTTAACCTTGCACACTTGGATAAATGTCTAATATTCAAGTATTATTACCAAAACTCAACACAACGAGCAAATGGAGGGTGATAAATAAAAGAATGTACAGAAATGAAAAACTTTGGTAAAAGATAACGAAAGCGACGGTAGGTCATATAGAAATGACAGATATACACGAGATATTGTACTCCCCCTCTCACTTACCCTCCCTTTCTCTCTCTACCTCTCTTTATTTCTCTTTCTTTCCCCTCGGATTCCTTCGTGAAGCAATAAAGTATAATCTTAAAAATTCGTGTTAAAAAGTATAAAGATTTGATCAATTCCACGGCGCTGGCATTATGCTAAACCATCATGACTGTTAAGTCTTACAGAACTGGACGATAGCTAAAGGTTAAGTTCAAGTTTAAAGTTCCTTCAATGATTTTGTTTCTGTCTGTTACTCTCTTTTTCCCTCTCACTCTTTCCCTCTTCTCTCCTTTATTTATCTGGTTTTATCACTATCTCTATCTCGCTTTCTCTTTGTTGCTCTCTATCTCACTATCTCTCTTCTGCTCTCTCTTTATCACTCTCTTTTTACGTTTTTTCTACCTAGCTCTCTCTCTCTCTCACCCACTCTGTCTCTCTCTCTCTCTCTCTCTCTCTCTCTCTCTCTAATAAAATTTTTCTTTCTCTCTTTACTTCTCTTTCTTTCTTCTCGGATTCCTTCGTGAAGAAATGAAGTGTACACTCTTCAAAATTCATGCTAAAAAGTTAAAAGATTTGTTCAGTTCTAGGGCGTTGGCATTAAGCTAAACCACCATGACCGTGATATGTTACAGAACTTGACAATTGCTAAGGGTTAAGTTCAACTTTAAAGTTCCATCTATAATTTTCTTTCTGTCTGTTACTCTCTTTCTGCTTCTCTCTCTGTCTCTCTTCTCTCCGGCTTTCTCTCCGTTTTTCACACTATCTATTTTCCTTTCTCTTTGTTGCTCTCTCTCTCACCTGCTTTATCACTCTTTGCTTCGCTTTTTCTCCCTCTTCTACTCTCTCTCTCTCTCTCTCTTTCTCTCTCTCTCTCTCTCTGATAAAGGTTTATAAAATTTTACTTTCTCTCTCTTCTGCTTTTTCTTTCTTTGTCATTCTCTCGCTCTCTCTTTATCTCTCTCTGCTTTCTCTCAATGTTGTTTTCTCTTCCCTTTCTTTATTACCCCTCTATCGTTTTTCTCTCTGTTGCTATCCCCCTCTCACGCCTCTCTTTCTTTATCTTTTGCTCTTTTTTCCTCCCTCTTTCTTTATCACTCTCTTTCTCTCTCCCTATCTGGCCTTATTTTTCTCTGGCTTTCTTTTTCTCTCGGTTTCGGTTTCTCACTCACTTACTCACTCACTCCCTCTCTCACTCTCATTCTCTCTCTCTATATCTATCTCTATCTATCTATCTATCTATCTATCTATCTATCGATCGATCTATCTATCTCTCTATCTATCTATCTATTTATCTATCTATCTATCTATCTATGTAAAATCTAGTATTTAAAGTTTAAATAATTAGGTTAAATAAGTAGATATTTTTTATTGTGGTTTTCGTTGTAAATCGACATGATGAGTCGATTGGAAAAGGAATTAGGCTAGTAGGACACCTATTTTAGAGAAATACGCAAAAAACACACAAAAAAACGAAAAAATTTTTATTGACTTTTTCGATGTTAATCGACCTTCTGAGGCGAATGACAAGGAATTAGGCTCGTAGGACACGTAGTTTTCGATAAAAATGCAAAAAACCAAAAAAATGTTTTAGTTTTTCGATGTAAATCGACCTGCTGAGGTGATTGGAAAAGGAATTACTGTGAATTATAGTAATTCATTTAATATCTGGCAATGTTTTCATTTTTCGTCTGTTTTGTATGTGAGAAAACGGACATTGGTAAAATATTCACATTAATACACTATAAGCTTTCCTTTAATTTTGACAACTCATCACTCTAAACACAAATGCGATGTAATAAAACTTGATTTAATCACACGAAATATCTTTCCTCAGTTATAAAAATTGACCTCTCTCACTTGAACTCATCAGTCAGTCTTCATCTAGCTCGTGACCTTAAGGGCTGAATTATTCCTGGTCTTGAGTTTCCGTCCGAACAATTAGTCGGCTATTCCAACACCGACATTCTCAAGCCGGATAGATTTCTATTCTAGAATTTCCAGCACTTTCCCGACCGGGTCGTTTATATCTAAGCACGAACCGGGCCTTCGGGGCTATTCACTCTTACAGGAAAAGAATGGTGAACAAACAAAAATAAAATCAGGATCACGTTCGTTGTCGGTAAACTCAAATATACGTCGGACATAATTGTCGTAATAATTTATCAAAAAATACCGCACATCCAGCTGCCTATTACAACCTTAAAACACTCAGTCGTAATCTAATTAAATTACTAATAATGACATATTACTTATTATCCAATTTGTAGATTAAATTTGGACATATACTTTAGATAGTTAGCAGCACCATTAAAGATTCAGAAATTTAAAACTTACTGTGAAAAATTTAGAAATAACTAATAATCAATAGGATTTTATATCGTTTGTTTTTATTTTAAGTATAGTATTAAAAATACCCACCTAATCACGCTGCCTTCCGAAAGGTCAATGAACAACTTTGATATAGCCAAAATAATTAAAAACGCATAATTTAATATAACGAAATTCCGAAACGCATCTGCAAGGCTAAAATTACAAAGGAACATATCAAGGATAAATTAATAATAATGTTTATGAATCACTATGTCAGACAATAAATTGAACAAATTCATTACGAACGCTGAATAAGCTGAATCCTAGATCTACGCAATCTTTATTTTTAATATGTTCAAATATTAAGAAATTACGAGGATACAGTTCAAATAAAATGTTTTTATCACCTAAATTTTTTTTCCCCGGCCGGCTAGCTGCCTGGGCTATTGCCGGCACCTCACATTTCTTCCATCTCACGTTTTATAAATTTATTTATTTTTAATTTTTTTTTTATTTAATTTTTTTTTTGTTAAATGAGCTTTTCTGCAGGAAGTCTGGCGATCTTTCTGGTTGTGTTCTGGGACGTTATTTCTACATTTTTAGCCCTCCCACCGTGGTGAAAAGGCTCTGACACTATCTCATTCACTAACATTCAATCCTAGCCTAGCCTATATGCGGGTTTCAGGGTACTCGATATTACTCTGAAGACCCGCCCTCGTTCACGTTAATAAATACATCCATACATTATGTACAATTAAAATTACAATTAATCTAAAACATTATTCTAGGTGGTACTTGATATTCCACCATAGACCCACCCATACATACACTACTATCGCACTAATAAATACATTCACTCAAACAGTAACCAATCATTCTGTATTTACAAATTAAAAAATGCGGAGGCACTGGCGCATTTAATATTACAACAGTACCTCCGCACATTCACTCTAAAAGATATTATAGCCTAATACTAACCTAAATCGGTGGGTCTGTGGAGTACTCGATATTCCTGCACAACCCATACACACTCACTTTCGCGCCAATAAATACATTCATTCTACCAAAAACACACAAAGAGATATCTATCACCTAAATGAACAAAAATATTTATACCATTACATGCGAACATTAGAAATTGTCCAGTATCATTTTATAATCCCCTAAAAGGCGTTAATAATTACTCAAAGTAAAACACGCACAATTATTAAAGAAAAATTATGCGATTAATAAATCCAAAAGTTCAATTTCTTAGAAATAAAAAAAAAATTAAGGTCATTACCAAGCATACACATTGCAACTATGACACCTTATAGCCACATTATGAAACTGTTTAGATTTTAAATTGACATTTTAAAACGCAAATTAACATGGAATTTTGCGTTTTATTTAAAGCTCTTAACAATTGATTCACTATATAATTATTAATTTAGCTTAGAAAGAAGGTAAAACAATAAAATTCGAATGGGCTGAAGAAAAATTATGGCTTTAAACCATGCTGTGTATAAAAATTTAATAACAAAAAAACTACTCATCAGTAAATAGAAATGTGATCCGAAAATATTCTAATTGTCATCAAAATTTAAATTTCTTTTTCAATTAATTAATTTAAATTTGGGTGTTAAGGTTTTAAACTTTCCCCTTTCTCTACACCGTTGCCATCTTCTCTCTACGTCAGGGCTTCCTCAGTCAAGGAAAAATATATATAGTATGTAATGTAAAAAATATTATAACAAACACATAATCATTACACATATAATGACATAAATAAATTTAGAAACAAGGTAGTCTCATTAGCATTCATACTGCGCCAGATTACACAAAATCCCACGGGTTAATTACGGTAAAAGCACCATTCACGCTAATAAATTACATCCATAAACTAGACATCAATTACACTACCATAGAGTACTTAATATTTCTCGGTGATAGACAAATACAATAAATTATTTATTGTCATTACTTTAATACAAAAGTTTCTCATTTCTTTTTCATTCAAGCCAATCCAACATACAACAAATATCTCACAATTTCGTGGCCTTTAGATCGATGTCCTTTGAGATCAAGAAGGTCTTGCTCCACAATTTTCGCTAATAAATACCGTCTTGACGCAGACTCCGCAGTCCAGAGACCAATGCCTCATTTGATACCAAATAATTTACCTGTACGAGTTTAATTTGTAATTCATTCACACAGAAAAAAAAACGAATATTTTGTTTCGACTTCCTTTGAGTTAAATAAAACCGCCTATGGTCAATGAAATTTGCCAAAATTTACCCCCTCTGCCATCGTGTTACAGCCATATAAAAACAGCAGAACACAAATTCACGTTTCACAACACTTTCACACAAAACCACAAGAATACCACTTCACTTTATGTAAGTATGAAATTCATAGTTCAAAATTTATATTTCCATCTTAAATTGTATTTTTTCTAATCAATATATGTTTTATAATTTACCCAGGCCCTGCAGATGACCCGAATAAAGGTTGAAACGTCGGCGAAAAAATTAAAAAGGTGTTTTTCTAAACTACCTCATCTTTGACAGCTCCTCAAGACTTCAAAAAATAACAAATATTTTTGTAAATATTTGTACTAATTTATGACTTTTAGGATGGCTGTACGATTTTATTTTTGTAACACGTTTAAGTGCCTATGTGGTTTGAAAGTTCTGGCTTAATTATTGCGAATAATATTAATGGCGAAAACTGACGATGACTAATGATGAACCGCGGTAGCCGAGTGGTTAGCATGAGAGACTCTCACGCCGCGGTCGTGGGTTCGATTCCCACCGTCGCCTCTGGCCCTTTTTTCCCGATAACCCAATTTGAACAACATATATAAGAATTCGTCATGGCTAATATGCAAAGATCATAAGGCAAATAGAAAAAAATAATAATAATAATAATAATGAAGCTAGCTGGATACGACTAATTTTTAATCTATATGACGGTTATGATAGGGTAAAATTGATAAATAAAATAAGCCATGATAAATATCGTTTTACGAGAGATAAACCTTCTAATCTTTCAATCATATAATTATCTTCTTATAGGTTTATTTAGAATTTTTTTAAATAATATTTACGATTTAAATATTTAGAAAATTAAAGCTAGAAGTGTTTAATAAGGTCAATAATTTACAAAAATTATTATAAAAAACGTTCATTACACTACAGAAAAGTGTTAACAATAATAAAAAAATTACCCATCAAACAAAATAACACCTTATTATTAATATTTTGAATGAAATTGCATAATTTCAAAAATATAAAACTTTGATTAAAAAGATTCTTGAATACGACTACTAAGGGAGAAGTAAACATTTTGAAGATTTATTAAAAATTATTAGAGATAAAATTGGGTAATTAATGAAACAACGGTATCAAAATTAAATCGGTGTTGGCTGACATCTGCTTGATAATATTGAAATAATAACAGAAAGCTATGACATTATATTTTTAATGGTTTAGCTCCTGTTACTATGAATATTTTTGTTAGCAAATGACAAAAAAAACATTAAATACATAAAATTTGTTGCCCTGAATTAAATGTTTGATATTTTTTCCATAATCCGCACGATTCTGAGCTGAAGTGTGGTCCTTGAATTTATCCCTTCCATCGACCGTTCCTATATTTGGATCAGTGACAAGCAGTCCAGTTCCAAACGATCAACGATGGGGCAGTTTTTTTCTCCAAGTTTACATGTAACTTGAAACCATACCGGTTAATCTTGGTAATGTGACGTTACACTTTATATTAACCATTGAATTAAGCAAGTTGTTAAAATACTGTGTTACCCGGGGCTTGTTAATTATCTTGCAGTATTATAAAATCTTAAGTGAATTAATATCAATTTGAAACGTTTTTTTGACTATTAATTAAGGTTTTTAGTTGAGATAAAAAAGTCAATGGNACAAATTTAACAACAATAAAGATGATTAAAATGAAATTAGTATATTGCATCAAAATATTCGAATGCTTTAAAATTAAGCATAATGGCTCATCCTAGTTACATCCCTGCAGTGAAAACAATGTTGCTGTTTTTTTTTTGTTTTTTTTTGGGGGGGTGGGGGGTTTTCTCATTTAAAATTTTAAAAACATTCTACTTGCGAGATTTATGTGACTCACTATCATCACCAGAATTTTAAAAAAATATACAAAAATGCTTAGAAGTGGTGGAAAATTTAACAAATAATCTATCGTGATTTTTATTTTTTTAAGGGATTAAAACAATGCCGAAACTCACCGGTAAAATTTGCAGAACCGGTATAATTTAGCACGTTGCTTTAACCTTCCTTTATCCCTGATGTTCCGTTAATTTTTTCAACAATACAAATACAACTCCAAAATGTAATTTGGTCCCGAAACAATAACAACAGTGGAATAAATCCGATTTTTAGATTTAAATAAATCAAATGTATGTTAAGTAATTAACGTTAGTTCTTGAAAGAAATGAATTATAAGCATATGGGTTTTGTAGAAATGATGAATGATGAAGTGAGTGTGGTGTTTAATCAGTTTTAAAAAGATAGTCCCTACTCACACAGTATCTTGTTTTGCAACGATCCGGGTTTCGAGCTCCTTAGCTCATCATCAGGTTGAAGGATTTCTACAATCACGTCTCTCGACATGAATTGCAAAAGTGAACCCGCTGATCACTACCAACGCGACGTTTCAATCAGAAGCTGGTTTTTTAATGGCGCTCAATTTGAACGTGCGAAAAGCGGGAATTATAACATAAATAACTATTTTAATAATAAATACTGGAAGAAATTAATTGTAAATTAATTATTAAAGATAAAAGATAAAAAATCAAAATGACGCTTTAATATTATTAAATTATTACAAAAATAATAACAATTAAAATAATTAATTTAATTATTTAGACGATTAATATTATTTATGTACATATTTAAAATGAATGTCGCGTTGGCGGTGGTATCAGCGGGTTCTCTTTTGCAAGTCATGTCGAGAGATGTGGTTTTGGAAATCCCTCAACCTGATGATGAGCTAAAGAGCTCGAAATCCGGATCGTTGCAAAACAACTTATTATGAGTAGGAACTATTTTTTTAAAAAGGATATGGGTTTTGTTTCAGCCAAGTAAGTAGACAAAATTAATTAATGACACTCCACTTCCTACACGTATTTGTAAAATTCAAACAATGTTTATAAATCCCAGGCGCTGAAGATGATCTCAATAAAGATCGAAACGTTGGCATGATAAAGAAAATATGTTTCTAAAACGTACGTTACACTAGACCGCACCTCACGATCACCAAATAATCATAACTTACAACTTTTATCAACATTAACCAATTAACAACAACAACAAATTAACCATTTTTTATTTCATTTTTAAGTTCAAATTAACAATTTATGATTTAACACTATTTTTGCAACAAATAAACCCTTTTTAACTTTAAAATTACCATTTGGAACTTTAATGTAACCCTTTTTCCAAATAAATAAAAAACTTGGGAGATGAAATGTCAGTAAATAAAGTAAAATTCCTACATTTGAAAAAATATTCAATTACTAAAGCATTTCATAAGCTATTTTATTTATATACATTTCTCAAGTTAATTTTCGTACGATATTAAAAAAATAATTATTTTATATCCAAAAAAATATTGAATTAATAGAAGAATCATTGGATATTATTCAATTAATTAAGGTTTTTAGTTGAAATAAAAAAGTCATTGTCACGAGCGGGAATCGAACCCGCGACCTTCGGCTTGATACGCCGCTACTCTACCAGTTGAGTAATCGTGACCCGAAGGTCGTGGGTTCGAATCCCGTTCGTGACACTGACTTTTCTATCTCAACTGAAAACCTTAATTAATTGAATGATATTAATTGGTCAAGCGGACCACGAAAAATAGTGAATTTGATTTTACATTTATTTGTATATTATGTTTAATTTTATTTGAAATTAATTTCCATTCTTTATGTGCCTACATTTGAAAAATTGAAAATACAAGAATTTCACCAATCATGTTTATATGTCATACCATGCCTTACATCATTTAGAAGATTGAGAAAACGGTTAGTTTGAAAAAAAGTTCATTCAAAGTTGAAAAATGTTAATTTAACAAAAAACGGTTAATTTGAAGTTGAAAAGGGTTAATTTAGAATTAAAAAGGGTCAGTTTGCCGTAAGAAAAGCTACATAGTTTCATTGGCGCACATGGTAATAATTTAGGCAATTACGAGTTTTGGTTCAGGAGGTCGGTTATTCAGTGCTAAAAAGCACATTATTTCATATAAAGCCTTTATCAACTGAGTTCATTACAACGCTGAAATATTTGAACTTATAGGCCAAGTTGTGAGTAATCACTATTCTAAAATACTTCAAAATTATGTCTCACGTTATAATGGTGCAAGATTTTGTCTAATACGTCTAACCTAAATTATCATTGATAATACCACAAGAAATCGAAAAAAGTTATTTTGATAGCACAGCTACACTCAAAGTTTTATATTTCATTTGGATTGTAAAGTAACTAATAATGATGGGCTAGAATGAAAAAAGAACGAGTTTCGAATTTAAAGAAACAGAGTCACCTTACTAAATTTACATTCATTACTTTTGTTCTGATGACTGTTACCGTCTCTAAAATAAGATCCTGTTTTCAAAACACTTGCAACCCACCACTCACAACTTTATGAAAAAGACTAGACTTCGAAGAAATTACACAGAAACTCTGAAGATGGTGAATTATCTACAGGCATCTGAGAGATTACCTAAGTCGACTAAAATAACGTTCAAATTACTGGAAAATGTAATAACAAAATTGTTTCATGCACAAGGCAACTTGTAAAAAACTTGTAAAAGTTTTACTGCCACCGTCAAATTTTAAGAAATTAAAGTGTAATAGAAAAATATCTGGTGTGACGAGGGTTTAGAAAAACATTTTCGTTATTGTGCCAACGTTTCGATCTTTATCTAGATCATCTTCAGGGCTCAAAGTGTTTGTTTTCTGTGAAGATTGTCATTACTGTGTGTCGTCTTGAGAGTGCCCAAAACAAAAATTATGTTAAATATTAGCATCATTAATCTACATTAAATCATCAAACAAGCCCTTTTAGATCCAAAATAAACGATACCGTTTAATATTAAGTGATTATAATCGTGATTTTGATAATTAAGTGATTTCATTAAGTGTTAGATGATATTAATAATTAGTGACATAACGTATAATGAAACACATTAAAAAATAAATTGCGATAATGTGAACGTCCTTATTCGAAACGTGAATTTCCTTATTAAAGTATGAGATAAAACCATTACTAATTTTTTTTAATTTTTATAAAGGCAAAGCATGAAATACGACATACATCCATGTTATTGCTAGTAACCCATAATTTTTTAATAATTTTAAAATATCGTTAAATTATTTCGGGAATCTAGTTTAGAATACGTAACATTACAATAACCACTTTCATTATTTGAAATTTTTATTTTTACCAAAAACGTAGAAGTATTATAATTATTTTTTTAGATAAGTCAAGGTCGTTTATTTTATTTAAAGTTGCAACATAAAAAAGACTTTATATGATTTTAGCATAATCCACGTTTTTATTTGAATATTATTTTTTTAATCAGGTCATAATGAGGTAGAACTTTTTCATTTTTTTTCCGGAGTTTCGACCTTTATTCCGGTCAACTTCAGGGCATAAAGTGTGGTCCTATTCTTGTGGGGCGATATTGGTTTTGTGAGAAAGTGTTGTCACAATACACAAAACCAATATGACACCACAAAAAAACCACCACACTTTAAGCACAGAAGATGACCCGAATAAAGTTCGAAACGTCGGCAAATAAATGAAAAAGGTGTTTTTCTAAACTACCTCATTCTTGACCGCTCCTCACGACTTTTACCAATTATGAAAGAATAGGTGTCTCAGAAACTTATATTTGAATATAGTTTGTAATTTTCAAATCAGCAAGCTTATATATTTTTAACAATGGGCAATGGGATCTTCTAACTACCTACCAAGCCACATCGAATATCCAGGAGCATCTTTGAACTCATTGAAGAATGGTGTCTGGCCCAAGTCAATACGTAAAGACTAAAGTACTACTGACATATAAACAAATTAAATATTTAGGACTATTCTTAGACAATAATCAGCCGAGGCATCTTCTTCCAAGGCTCAATCCACAATAACTAAAACTTCGAAGACTTGCAGGATTGAAATCAGACATAACGGTAAAGAACAAACTAACCCTTTAGTAATTTATTTGGGCATACAGAGCGGAGCTGAAAGGCAAAGCATTCAAATCAAAGATCCGCAGTCCTTCTTACTATGTCTCTAACCTCACAATGACAAATTTCCCTTCGTCCAAGTAATAGATCCGTTCCCGCTTCCTCAAGTGTCACTCCGATCTTTAAGTCCATCCTAAGTCTACTGTCCACTACCTCCAATCCCAAGAACCCTCCACTTCGCCTTGAACGACGACGGCACCAAGATCTCCTCGCCCTTAAAACGATAACAAACTAGTGCCAGTATGAAAGTTGATTTTTTTATGTTTAAGAAAAGTCAAATAGTATCTAACTAGTAAAAATTGTTTACTAGTTTTGCCAATTTTAAAGCTTGTAACAAATTATCTTAAACAAAATACACAATTATAAAATTATAAATTTGTTTGTACTAATGGTTTGATTTGTTGATTATAGAATCATGGTGGCAATAACCTGTACTTTGGTGGTGATCGTCTTATCTTTTTTCTTTTATCTATACGTTTGCCTCAAAAAAACCGAACGTTATTGGAGAGAAAGAAATGTGGGCAGCCTCACTGTAGAATCCATTATTACAGTCCTTCTTCCGATATTGAAAAATGAGCCCATACACCGAGGTTTCTACAACTTTCACAAAGCGTACCCAAACTACAAATTCATCGTCATGAATATTTTCAGAAGACCTATAATTTTAACCAGAGATGCGGAGTTTTTGCAAAAAATTATGATAAAAGATTTCCAACATTTCGTTGATCACAGTGAATATAAAACCGACAGGGATATAGTAAATTTGGGACTGTTCAGTCTAACGGGTAGCGAATGGAGGGGGCTTCGAATAAAAATGTCACCAACGTTTACGACCGGGAAGCTGAAATCAATGTTCGTCGAGATGGAGCCGTGCAGCAACGCTTTGGTTCAAAATATAGAAAAAACATGCGGAAAGCCCGATTATGACATCAGAGACGACATCATGACATACGCCATGGACGTGACGGCTTCCGTCATATTCGGAATCGAACTCAAAAATAAAGAACTAAGAGAGAAATACATAAAAGAAGCCTCAGAACTTTTCCAAACATCACCGATTATTATGTTCATTATGGGTGTTGCCTCTCAAATTCCAGTACTGTCTAACGTACTAAACATGAAAATACTGGACGAAAATAAAGAGGCGTTTTTCAGAAATATAATTACTCAAACATTCGAGCAAAGAAAAGCGAACAACTCCAATCGAAATGACTACATAAATCTTCTTTTAAAGTTAAAAGAACAAGGAAGCCTTGAGGTTAAAATGAAGGACCCTGACGATGAATATTTGAATACAGACAGTCTGCAAGTGGAAAACGTTGGTAATGAAAAATATATTTTTATGAAACTGCAAATGTGTTATATAAAAACATACAAAAACGTTAAAAACTAAACACACTATGTTTCTTCTATCATAATTGTATTTGTCCAAGTTCTTGACATACACGATACAGTAGTCATCATCAACGTACTAAATACCGGAATTCATAAAACACTGAAAACAACTTAAATTTACAGAATTAACTATTACCGACAACAAACAGCAATACACGTGTACTTAGATGCATTTTTTTCCTTTGTAAATATTCTATTTAGTTTTGAACAAAAATATATCTGTATTTATGTGTACTTATCATACTTATACACGGAGTCACTTGAACAGACGTCCGTACTTTTTGATGTTATCCTAAATGCCAAATTGTACTAAACAGTCCCTATTGTCCAAATTCTCAATTGTATTTTTCCGGTTAATTAAACTTTAATTATTATTCATTCAAGTCCATCGTATCTCATAAAATGTTAAACTGTTATGTAACTACAGACATGATTTTGGTTGAAAATGTGGTCCTTTTAATGAATTATAGACCCGTGTACCTGGCCAGTTATCAGAACTCAACATAAAAAAAGTTAAATTGTTTCCATTATATTTCGTGGTCCGATTGAAAAAATAACTTCTTCCAATTAATTACATTTTATGTAAGGTATTGTTGTCCCAGTGGATAAAAGTCACGATAGCTCAAGTGGTAGAGTAGCGACGTATTTAGCCGAAGGTCGTGGGTTCGAATCCCGCTCGTAACACTGACTTTTTTATCTCAACCAATACCTTACATAAAAATTAATTAATTGAAAGAAATTATTTGGCCAATCGGACCACGAAATAAAAAAGGGTTTAATAAGTAAAACGAAGTGTATCTTCACTAAAGCTCTCCGTGGCCATTTCATTCCTGATTACCCGACATTTGAAAAACGGCAAAAAGGAGGGAAAATTCGAAAGGTAGGTTGAGATGAGAAGTTGGTGTCCAAGTGGATCAAAGTCACGATAGCTCAAGTGATAGAGCAGCGGGGTATTTAGCCGAAAATCGTAAGTTCGAATCCCGCTCATGACACTGACTTTTTTATTTCAACCAATACATTACATTAAGTTGTATATTTAAAAAAAATCCTGCTCATCGAGAATGCATACCAAACATCGATTCTTGACAGATATTACTGCTCTTAAGTGTTTTGTATTTCTTATGTTCAATTTTGAACTAAAGCGTCTTTTTGGTCACTTTGTAACAAAAAAGAAAGGCTTCAAAATATCAAATTAAATGTTTAATATGTTCGTCTTCTTGAAGAGTGCAAGTCTGACATTGTTTTCCGACAGATTTTGCTGCTATCAACCTTTATGTTTGTTCTTATGCTCAATTTTGTATCCAGTAATCTATTTTTTAATTTGGGGATAGAAAATATCACAAAAATAAAAGTAAATGTTTAATATGTTCATCTTCTTGATGAATGCAAGTCTGACATTGTTTTCCGACAGTTTTTGCTGCTATATACCTTTATGTTTGTTCTTATGCTCAATTTTGTATCCAGTAATCTGTTTGTTAATTTTTGGATAGAAATTAAATATTTAAAATGTCCACCTTCTTAAATAATGCAAGCAAAACAGTGTTTACTGACAGATTTTTTTACTATCAAATTCATTGTTTTTTCCTGTTTTCTACTAAAGAATCTTCGTTTAATTTATTATTCTCGTTATTTTTTAATAGATGTTGCAAAATATTAATCTTTTCTTTAACGATTTGTGAAATAAAATGAAGTATTTTGCCATAAAACGTTAAATTTCCATTGGTGATAACTGACTATTTCGAAAGTAAATGCACATATTTACAGCTCGTTAGAAGGGCAAACTTTTCGTCAAAAACCATATTATCAGTCTCTTCAAAAGATTTTTGGGAAAATCGTTGTTAAAACTTTGTCAAGAACATTGGAAACTCGTAAAAGTTTTTATTCTAAGTGCTTTTGTGTTTTGTTTGCTTAAAATTAAATAAGAAAAAAAAATAATCTCAGAATTTTCAATGTTAATGGAATAGAATCGTGAAAAGATGAGGATGCCTGGAAAGAGAAATATCTCGAATACAATTGAGAATCAGATATTGGACAATAGGAACTTTTTAGTTCAATGTGACATGTAGGATAACGTCACGAAGTCTGTTCACCGGCCATCCTATAATCAATCACTTACTAAGAGAAAAATTTTCTACCTACCTAACTATACTCTACTTCCTGCATTTTAAACATATAACTTATTCGTACCTACATGCTTATACAAATATCAACTTCCTTCCCTACCAAACACTGAATATTATCTAAGAAAATCATCTATACATACCAATCTTACTACGAAGTCACTACTTCGAACGCTTGAGACCAAATCATTTAAGTAAGTCCTTAAAGTGCATATCTTCCTATTACCATATCTAACCTGTTTATTAATTCCATTATACTTCGAGGTCCGATTGACCAAATAACTTATTTCAATTCATTAATCTTTATGTAAGGTATTGGTTGAAATAAAAAAGCTAGTGTAACCGACACTACCACGATAGCACAAGTGGTAGAGCAGCAGCGTATTTAGCCAAAGGTCGTGGGTTCGAATCCCGCTCGTGACTGATTTTTTTTATCTCAGCCAATACCTTAAATAAAGATTAATTTGTATTACTGAGATTAGTTTTTCAAATATGTACTGTTCATTTATGATCACTCCTAGGTTTAAGAAAAGATCAGGACTAAACGAAAATTACAAAAACACAACTTCTACACACAAATAAAAAATAGAGTTTAAAATACGTGTCAGAGGTTTTTTTTTAATCAATGCATTTTTTCAGAGGTAACAGATGAAATGTTGACCGCCCAGGCTTTTCAATTCTTATCAGCAGGTTTCGAACAAATCTACAACATTATGGTTTTAATGCTAAATGAAATAGCACGACAAGAGGATATTCAGGAAAAAATTCGAAAAGAAATAGCAAAAGTCAAGACGAAAAATGGAGGGTACAATTACAGATCGGTTCGAGAAATGGTTTACTTAGAACAATGCGTACATGGTAAAGTCCTATGACATAGCTAATTATTAATCAAGCGAATTGTTAAATTTTAGCAACAACTCATCTACATTTTGTCAATGTCAGACGAGATAAATTCATCCTTGAATTCTAACGCCTATTGCACTCTGAGGGGACGAGTTTCGTTAATTTAACCCTCTTCTCAATTAAACTTACATATATACTAAAATTAATTATTTACTTTTGAATAAAAATAACTGTAACGATTGACAACATTTTTTAATAACCATTAATCCTTTTTTGAATTATATGATTTGATTTTGTTTGGAATAAACGTTCCAAAAAGAGCAATTTTAACTTATTTCTTATTAAACTTAAATATATTCTAAAATTAATTATTTACTTTTGAATAAAAATAATTGTAACGATTTATAACAGTTATAGTAATCTTTCAATTAATTAATCTTTATGTAAGGTATAGATTGAGACAAAAAAGTCAGTGTCACGAGGGGGATTCCACTTAACCTACTGTGACTTCGATCCACTCGGACACTAAGCGCTGAAGAGGTAGAGCGGCGACGTATTTAGCCGAAGGTCGTGGGTTCGAATCCCGCTCGTGACAATGACGTTTTTACTCAACCCATACCTTACATAAAGATTAATTAATTGAAAGATGTTATTTGGTCAATCGGACCTCGAAATCTAATGAAGTTATAATAATTTTTTAATAATCATAAATCGTTTTTCAGTTATATGATTTGATTTTCATTGGATTAAACATTTGAAGAAGACCAATTTTAACTTATTTCTTCGGGAAAAATGTTCCTATGCACTTAAATGCATCCATTTGTTAAAGTTTAAAGTAATACTGTTACTCAAAGTTAACAATCTGTTTTATTTTCAGAAACATTAAGGAAATACCCAGTTATACCATTCTTACTTAGATACTGCGTCAAAGATTATGTCGTCAATGATCATTTAACAATAAAAAAAGGGACGCATGTCGGCGCATCACTTGAGGGAATTCACAAAGACCCGAATTACTTCCCAGATCCTGAAAAATACGATCCCGACAGGTTCAAGCCTGATGAAGCATTTAAAAATATAGCGTATTTACCATTCGGGGCAGGTCCTCGGGTTTGCATAGGTAAATGATATATATTTATATTCTTTAAAAAAATTCTTATAAATGTTTGTTTTTTAAGCAATGAGGTTTGCCCTGATGGAAATGAAACTGGGATTGGCGAAAATCATCGAGAATTTCTTTATATCGCCAGGAGAGAAAGCTACATACCCTTTGGAAATGAATAATAGAAGTATGTTCATATCCCCTCGACATGGTTACCTAAAGATGTCCAAGATAGCAAATATGCAACAATAATGTGTTTATATATATATAAACTCTTTATCAATACCTTTGTTACTATAATCAATAATTAAAAATTCTTCTGTTTATTCTTTATTTATCATTACTGTTTTCATGTAAAACAATATTCAAGCGTTCAACACACAAAAATATTAATTACTTGTTCCTTATCAAAATAATATTGTACAAAAAATGTGTAGGGGTTATAGCAACTCGTTAAGTCATTTCAACTGAAGAAAAACTGTTCCAAAAACAAGCGCCGTTGGTTGGAAATGTTAACACCAGAAATCCGAACTTGGGAAAGAAGGCTTAAGAGACAAGTACTCGCGTTCTTATCCGGAAGTGTCCAAAGGGAACGTAAGTTACGAAAAAAGAAAAAAAAAAGAAAAAGCAGTAGATTTGTCCAGCATGGACATACTTTTCAGCAATCCACTGAAAGAGAAGCGAAATGCTTTAAAAAAGCGCGAGCATTTTGAGGGTTTTTTAAAACGCTCTTTTTTAAATGTTTTTAAATATTGTCATGTTTAATAACAATCAATTTACTGGCAATATCTTAATGTCCATAGATAGCTTGACCCTTGTTTTGTTTTCTCTCAGTTATTAAATGTATCCTACAGCAGTGCATATAAGCATTGAACGTCGCAAGGAGTTATTTTGCAGTTTGTATAATAAGTCCTGTTTAATAAATATATTGTTCTGTAACTGTATGTAACTTCGTGTATAAGTTACAGCCTTACAGACCATTCCCCCCATGCAGTACTTTTTTTTCTTTAATGAACATACCATGGAACTGGCTACAAAGTGAAATCTCACAGTCATCTACACACTACGTCTCATTCGGTTTTCTTTTCTCTATAAGTTTTGAAAAATAGTTTTAAAAATAAATATTTAAGTTAATCTATATTTAGATGGGATCTCGAGTAGCCGAATAAGTGTGTCAGACACTCGGCTTAGATCCTGCAGTTTAGGTTCGATTCCCGTTTCGCTCCCCCCCAACAACAAAAAAAAATCAATCCTCTCTGATCAATAAAAGTAAAGTAATTTCTGTTCAGAGTCAAGGAAGGTTTAAACTACTTTTCATTTTTCATACTATAATTTAAAAGGCACAGAGCTGGGATTTGAACGAGGTCCCCTTCCTCCTCCAGATAATATTCAAAACAAAATCTTTATTAAACTAGTTACTACCATGTATCACCGACAGTCATACGCATACTTCGTACTTTGTAAAGCTGTAGAAATCATTTAATTATAGGTTGATGTACTTTCAAGTAGTTGTAAAGTTAAAAGAGGCCCTAGAGGAAGGTGAGTTCGTTTTAAAAACGGTTGTTACTGTACAGCACCGTCCAATCTGTAAATACTTAGATTTTTTCCCCCATTTTTAGTGATGGTTAAGTATCAATATGTAAAGCTCTAGGTTTCAGGAAGTTGAGAATTAGCTAAAATTCTATTATTTATTAATCTTACTGAACTGGCATTGGCCCATTCCCCATGGAGTTCCCATGGATGAAGAGATACTTCTGGTNGGAATCGAACCTACAACTGCAGGATCTAAGCCGAGAGTCTGACACGCTTATTCGGCTACTCGAGATCCCATCTAAATATAGATTAACTTAAATATTTATTTTTAAAACTATTTTTCAGAACTTATAGAGAAAATAAAACCGAATGAGACGTAGTGTGTAGATGACTGTGAGATTTCACTTTGTAGCGAGTTCCATGGAATGTTCATCAAAGAAAAAAAAGTACTGCATGGGGGGAATGGTCTGTAAGGCTGTAACTTATACACGAAGTTACATACAGTTACAGAACAATATATTTATTAAACAGGACTTATTATACAAACTGCAAAATAACTCCTTGCGACGTTCAATGCTTATATGCACTGCTGTAGGATACATTTAATAACTGAGAGAAAACAAAACCGCTTCAGCCAAAACGCACATCATACCGCAGCATGTGTCACAACCTAGCAAAACCGCTCCGTGTGTCAGCGCCCCCGGGTGGGACAAATGCCCCCTTCCATCACAGAAGGTAGGTGAATTTAAATTTGGAGTGAATAAGAACTCGGCTCCTGATCTCTGCAGCGGACTGATCCTAGCTTTTCTAACTGGTTAAACCGTAAGTGCTTTTTGTCTCCACCGATTAAGCTCCTCCGTTCGCTCAATTATTAATTATTAATTGCCACAAGAAAGTTTGAGGCCTATTTATTTTTAGTTTGTATAAATTTTACCATTGAAGTAATAAATTTATTTTTGGTCAAGAAGGTTTTGTTTTGCTTTGGCTTTTCATTTTACTTTTCTTTATTTTAATTTCCCCCATGCTTTCATCACAGCGCACTCTGCCGATTTCGCTGTACGTGGGCTTTGGAAACTGCGAGCCATTTCCCGGACTTAAGGTAAGTTTAGGTAACCGAAGTCCGTCGCAGGATAGAGCAAAGTTGACTAGCTCGAAATTTGCGTGAATTGAAAAAAAATGCGTGTGTGCGAATGTATGTCAAATAATTATGGCCGCCAATCAAATTTTCCTGAAATAAGTACCTATTGTTAATTTGATAAGAATTTAATTTTGACACTGAAATTGTCAATTCTTTCCTACTTGAAATTTTGTCTCATAAATTATTTTAAAATTTTAACTAATTATTATTTTTATCTAAGGTTTTGGTTGGGATGAAATGTAGTGTCACGAGCGGGATTCAAACCCACGACCTTCCGGTCAATACACTGCTGGTCTATCGTGAATTGGAAGCTTTATTTCCCTCGGAACGTCGGATCAGAAGTATTCCCACTTATGGCCTACTAGCGTTCTTAAATAGTAAGTCATATCCTCCCTGGATGTTTCTCTGATTTCTAACCCGTTTTTCATGGCTTCCTTGGAAGCCTTGTCAGCTAATTCATTTCCTATTATGCCAGAGTGCCCAGGAACTGACTCCAAAGAACTTTTATGTTCCGTCGAAAAAGAGGATACATAAAGATACCTTGGAGGGTGCGTCAGTGGCCGCAACGGTTTAGACTTTGACACGGCGCTCATCACTGAAAGGGAAAGGTCCCGGGTTCGAATCCAGCGGCCCTGCATTCATTTTATTCATTTTTTCAAAAACACCAGCACCCTGAGGGTTTATATGCCCTTTGCTGTTGCGATCCCTCGTAAAAAAAAAAAGATACCTTGTACGATGGGGCAGTAGGAAAACGGATCTTCCAAGGCCTGGAGGGCACATAAGGAGTCAGAACGTTTAAGTTGGTGCAGATAGGGTTTAGCGAAATAAAAGGTTTGGTTTGCTATATCGTTGCAGGTGAATAAAGCAAAAGCAAAATATAAAAAAACATGGACGACTAAACGAATTAAAATGAATAAAAAATATTTCCAAATAAATTTTTTTGTTACAAAGAATTTTCTATTTGATTATACTATCAACATTACCTTGTGCTGTAAAATGTTGGATCCGTGAGGTGCGGTCAAGATTGAGAGAGCGTAGAAAAACACCTTTTTAATTTTTTTGCCGACGTTTCGACATTTATTCGGGTCATCTTCGGGGCATAATATGTGGTGCAAATTCTTGTGGTGTCGTATTGGTTTTGTGTGAAATTGTTGGGTTGAATTAACTAAAATAAGAACAATATGACACAATAATAGCACTACACTCACTTTATGCCCTGAAGATGACATTCGAAACATCGGCGCAAAAAAAAATGAAAAAGGTTTTTTTCTAAATTACATCATCCTTGATCGCTCTCCACGACGGAGAAAACAACATAACAAGGGGGGGGTAAGAAACAGAAGAATCTTTGACGATCAGACTAAAGTGGATCAAGGACCAGAATGTTGGAAGAAGTGTCCTGTCTTACGGAATGAGTACCCAAAATCATAAATGGATTATCACTCACCTGGGATGAGGCTGAAGGTCGCTATACCCCTGAAACAAAAAATTTAAAAAAATTAATAAATCGTATTTGGTTTTTGTTGGTTTTTTGATATTGCAATTTATTTAATACTCCTGTCTCTCCATTTAGGAATCATTTATCAATATAATTTTACGTAAATGTAATTATTTCATTCAATTCATTAGATGATGTAAAGTATAAGATTAGGTAAACATTAGTACACAAATTTTCAAAATTGATATATTTGGCACTCTATTAAATTATGTATAGGATAAGGGCTGAAGATGCTTACTATATAAATGAAAAGCTTTCCGAATAATGTGATAAACAGTTTAAACTAAAGGCTTTAAAAAATTAAATTTCTACAACTTTCAATTGGTCTCGTTCATATGAAAATACGTTTCAAATTATAATATCAAACTCATTGAAAATAAAAATGATTGGGTGTTCGGACTTGTCGACTTGATGTTTTTTAATCTACTGGTTCAACTTCGATTTCAAAAGATTTCAATCCTTCCTTCGAAATTGCTTTTGATATAATATATATTCATTTTTTTCATGAGAACCTGGACCGCCTTCCCCCTACAAATTAAATTGTTTCGTTAAATCGTAGTTGATATTGCTTGATGATATATCGTGACATATATGAGTTTTTGTTATGAGAGTATTTACTGAATTAAAATGAACAAAGTTAAAGAAATTAAAAAATTATAAACACACTTGAAAGAACATGAAAGAAATAAGAAATAAAGAAACAAATAAAATAATTACGCATATGAATAGATAAACGAACAGACAGATTGAAATACAGGTATGTTAATAGGTATGAGCATGAAGATAGATAAATAAAGTTAAACTTCTGTTCCCCCATATTTTTTAGAACTTTTTTTTAAAAACTCCGTTGATATGTAAACTTTTATGTTTTGTCTAGTTTCTTCTTAGTAGAACGGGGGGCGTCGGTGACCGCAACGCGTTGGCACGGCGCTCATCACTGTATGGTAAAGGTCCCGGGTTCGAATCCAGCGGCCCTGGATTCGAACCCGACAAACTTACAAATGGGCTTCTTTTTTTTCAAAAATACCGGCATTTTTAATGCTTAAGTTATTTCTTCCAAAGTAATGTGCGTTCCAATTCGATTAATATTTTTGGTTTATTTCTTTTGTTAATAGATGGACTTTTTTGAATTATCTTTCAATATTCTGGCTGTTTCTTACTCCCTATTATTTTCTATTTTTGATGAGAGTTAATTTAGCTTCTCTTCACCTACTAAATTTAAGGTTTTTATGGATATTTAAATAATTTTTTGAATGCTTAAGTTATTCCTTCCAAATTAATATGTTTTCCAATTAGATTAATTTTTTGGTTTATTTCTTTTGTTAATAGATGAACTTTTTCGAATTTTTCTCTTTCAATCATCATTTCATTCTTCATTTTGGCTGTTTCTTACTCTCTTTATTTTTCTCCCCCCCCCCATTACCATCCATAACCATCCCTAAACTATTCAAGCTGTCATACGCATATAGATATGAGCTTTTATGGGAATTAATTACTAATAACCTTAAATAATAAGGTAATTACTCCACTTGGGGGCATCGGCGGCCGCAACGGTTTAGGCGGTGATACGGCGCTCATCACTGTAAGGTAAAGGTCCCGGGTTCGAATCCAGCGGCCCTGCATTCGAACGCGACATACTTACAAATGGGCTTTTTTTTTCAAAAAACACCACCAAAAACCCCGAGGGTTGATATGACCTCTGCTGTTGCGAACCCTCGTAAAAAAAGTAAAAAATAATTAAGTTATGTTTCTTCATTATTATTATTATTCTGTAGCATTTAGTGACCGTTAATTAATGATTATTTAGAGATCGCGAGATGCGGGACATTTTTTTTTATCGTGCTAACGTTTCGATCTTTATTGAGATCATCTTCAGGGCCTAAAACAACATATCTATGATTGCAAAAAACCCAAACAAAACCCTACAGCACTGGCTACTCACCATGTTAAACACTAGCACAATTTCGATTTCAACAATTCAAAAATATAAAAAACAGAACAAGCATAAACGTAACTTTTTAGAAATGGTTTTCATCAACAGGCATGAACGCAGCATCAATTATAGAACAGACACATGTAAACTCAGCCGCAGCTACGCTAATATCATAAATCATATTCAACATAAATAACATACATATAACACACAAAACATATAAAACAATTATGACACTCCACATATCTCACAATCCCTTTTTAAAAGAGATGGATTCTACTCACAGAAAGTTGTTTTCCAACGATCCCGATTTCGAGCCCTTAGCACATCATCAGGTTGAAGGATTTCTACAACTACGCTCTCGACATTATTCGCAAAAGCGTCTTTCGACCTGATTATTAGCTAAGGGCTCGAAATCCGGATCGTTGAAAAACAACTTACTACAAGTAAGAAATATCGTTTGTTAAAAAAGGATTGAACACCGCACTCACTCAATCATTCACCATTTCCACATAAAACAAATCTATATAGTCCAAATCCCCAAATATTTTTCTCTCCTTTCCCTAAAAATCCCGTCAATAATAATCCTGAAAGGCTAACTACGCCCGAACGACAAACCATAACCCTTTTTTACATTTTCGGTCCCTTTCACCTCAAAAAAGCCGACTCCTCATAGAAAAATGGATTTCTATCCCTACTTCCTTCTCCACTCCTTCAAATCAAACATATAAAAAATTAATATTTCACTAACACTCTGAAAAGGACACACAATCCTGACACATCTACAAAGAAAACACACACTTTGAGTGAGTTCAAAAACTTTGATTAAACCTAAAATTTCTATTTATACATCATTGTATAAATTCATATTCACAACTTACATGCATTTGTATAATTTAAACAATGTTTATAAATCCCAGGCACTGAAGATGATCTCATTAAAGATCGAAGCGTAGGCACGATAAAAAAACATGTTTTTCTAAACATAAATAATCATTATTGTTTTTATTATTATTTTATTTATCTCTTCTTTTTCTTCTTAACGACATACGGCAGGCGGATATTATCCGTAACGAACTACTTGTTGTTGACAATTTAACAAATTATCAAGTTTTCTAATATCATTTTTACTAATCTGACTAGAAAATTAAACATCGAACTTTACGAGAAGTGTGTTTACTTCTTGAATTAAAAATTGGCTTTAATAATTTATGGACACGGTTTGAGCACTAGTTGAGATGATTCACGTACGCTGATAAATCTGTGCAGTCACCCTAGGTTATAAAAGTTTAATTTTGAAAAGATGTCATCCTTAGAGTCATCCTTGAAATTCTCCCTTCCAACGTCCTCTCCTACATTCGAAACCGAAACAAACGGGCTAGTCTCTATTGTTCAACAACGAAGGAATATTATTATATAGGTCTTCCGTAAATTGTGCCAGTTTCCACTGTTATGTATCAATTGTAATTGGACATCAACATTGATCAGGTATGTAGAGAACGTAATTAATGAAAAACAATCATTTACATGCCATTTCAGCAAATGACACTCTCTACTTCAGAATAATACAAATTTTACATTGAAATAAGTAAAGTATTGATTATCATCTATATTTATATACAATTTATGTAAATGCAAAGATTATTGTTTATATCGAATTTCGATTGCATTTTATGCAAGTTGCCTACCTGAATTTTTTTAATAAATTTTATTGTCAGAGTGTTGCACCTTCCAAGGGGCATTCCGTTATCACCATATAATTTATATATGTATTTTGGAAAAGAAGAATTTTCTAAACATGTTGTCGAGTTGTGAGTTAATTTTCCTCATAATTTTTTTAGGAACAGTTAATAACTTTCACAACACTTCGTTAAATTCACTAATTTTCGGGGTCCGCTTGACCAATTAATTTGTTAAGTAAATTAATATGAAGTAAAATATTTGTTATTTTTAGGTCTTTTTTAATTTTTTTTTTTAATATTTTCTGAATTTACGTTTCGGCATCAGGTGATATTCTGAAGTACAAATGTTTTATTTCCAGAAAAAAATATTTTATTTTTACTTAATCTTATTTTTTAATTTTATCATTATTTTTTAATTTTAACATTATTAATGATACATTTTATCATTATTTTATTATTAATATTTAAACATTTTTAAAGTTAGAATTTTGCAACTGTTTTATGTGGTGTCTGTTTATTATTTTTTAATTACGTCATTTACTACTGTTATTTTTTAATATTTAATTTTTTCATTATTTTCTTTCTTTTTGCATTATTTGCAAGTTCGTTCTAAAACGTAAAAAATTGGCAAGGTTTTTTTTAATTTCCTCATAGAAAATTCTTCTTTTGTCTATATCTGTTTTTTTCTGTGGAACATTTTTTATTGTCTAAACCAAAAATGTGGTGTTTTTTATATTTACTATGAAAAGATAGGATGATTTTCTTTTTTTAATTTTATATCATTGATACGCCATTTAATCTTGTTTCCTAAATTATTCGTTTCACTAATTTATTCCATTTTGCAACTCTTACAATTAATTTCACAATATTTTTGTAATTTTTAGAAACCATGATTTAATGGCATACTAATGATATAAAATACAAAAACGGCTATCCATGTTAGAAATTTACCTTTTTTTCTAGTTTTTATGAATATTTATAAAACATTGTTTCTAAACAATTTATTTAAATAGTTACACAATTTCTGCTTTCAAATTTTGTTTCTTCAATTAGAATTATTAAAATTGGCCAAAAAGTAACCATATTGTATTCACCATATTATCTGACTGAAAAAAATCTGACAAGCGGAAAAGTTAATTTTTGTAGTAACAGGACTAGTGTTGTTGCGTCCTTGCTAACCACGAAAAGGCATTTATACCATTTTGCATACCACGCTTCAATTGCCCTATTTTCAACAGTAAAAGTAAATATTACTAATAAAATTAACAATAAGTAAAAATAATAAATTTCCAGGAATAATACACTGTATTTCAGAATGCAAAAAGAATTTCGAAACGTTTTATATTTAAGCAATATTTTTTTAAAACACGTTAAAAAGCCTACCAATAATAAAAATTAAACGATTCGTAAAACTGAAAAAATGATCAGACACAAAACAAATAATAATCATCATACAAAGGTTTTTACAACAAACAAAAATTATGATAAAATATTTCCTAGAGTTTAAATAATACGCTGATTATTAAGTTTTACGAGGGTTTGCAACTGCAGAAAATAAAATCACATTATCTGGTTTTTGTATAGGGTGTCATTTTTCAATGGCCAGGAATTTCTCTTCAACAGATAACCGTTAACAAAAAAAAATATGTACGTAATATTTTTTAGTCTATTTTTAAAATGTTACTGCTTTTTAATGTTTGTTTTCATGATACTTCAAAGCAAGTCAACTTTGAAGTAAATAAGAGCATATATCTTTTTCGCATTATTTTAAATACACACAGAAACGATGGTGCAATCAGATTTTAAATTGATCAAAGAATAGAAAACGTATGGAACAAAATGTCAAAAGATATATCTTAATTTCGTGTATATTTTGTATTATTTTTAACAAGTAATTTGTCTGCTAGTTTTAATTAAAAAAATCTGGGCTTGTTGTTAAAAAGGGCATTGTTTCACACTTTGTGACGTAACTTTGTTTATTCTTTGACCAATTGTAAAAAGTATACGTCCTCATTTAAAATTCCAAAGTGAAAAGTGTGATGATTCTTGACAGATTTTCAAAAAGCCGTAAAATAATTAAAACCAAACTAAAAAATATTAAACACGTATTTTTCGGTTTTCGATAACGTTATCTGTTCAGTAGAAATTCATCCGGGCTATCTAAACAGCACACCTTGTATAGAAAAGAAAACAATTGACAAATATGGAAAGAGCTATAAAAAGTGTTTGCTGTTTTTTTTATAAACTGTATAAATTTAATACAAAAAGCAATAAATTAATAAATTTATTACAACAGTTCAGTATTACAACAGTCTTGCCAAAAACTTTGCTTTTTTATTTATACAGAAATACAGAATAATTGCTTGAATAAAAACGAAATTTTGTTTGAGGTTTAGTTTTCAACCTACCTATTTCTTGAAAGTTTAATATCAATATTTAAAAACACTGAACTAACTTCAACATTAATAATAACCAACGGTTTTATGTAATGTTTTGGTTGAAATGAAAAAGTTCGATCCACTCGGACACCAACTCCTCATCACTTACAAACTTTCGAATTTTCCCTCCTTTTGCCATTTTTCAATTTGGTCAATCAGACCTAAATACAATGGGATTAATAATAACTCTAGAATTTTTTTTGAGCCCTTAATTTTATTCTAAAAGTGAATGGTGCTTTTTATGGTGCGATAGGAAAATACAGATCTTAACTGATCACTTTTGTGACTCTGTCTACTCTCGTTTGTTGACGTTTCACTTATAGAAGTTTTGGCTTCACGCCATCTTTAGTGAGGAACTGTGTGAAATAAATAATTTAGGGGCGTTGGTGGCCGCAACGGTTTAGGCGTTGACACTCACGGTAAGGTAAAGGTCCCGGGTTCGAATCCATCGGCCCTGAATTCGAACCCGATGTACTTACAAATGGGCTTTTTTTTCCAAAACACCGGCACCCGGAGGGTTGATATAACCTCTGCTGTTGCCAACCCTCAAAAAAAAAAAATATTACTTCAATAAGCGATTTAATTTGTAATAATTTGGTTTTTACTTTTGTAGAATCATGGAGGCGATAACATGGACTTTGGTGGCAATCATGTTATCCATGCTTGTCTATCGATACATCAGGTTAAAAAGAAAAGAACTGTATTGGAAAGAAAAAGAAGTGGGTTTTTGTAAAGCAGAATACTTTTTGAGTGGACTTCTTCAGCTAATTAAAAATCAGCCTATACTCGAAACTTGGTACAACCAATACAAAGAATTCCCGAACCATAAATTCGTGGCTGTGGAAAATCTCAACAAGACCATGCTAATGGCAAGAGATCCGGAGTTTGTAAAAAAAATCGCGATTAACGATTTCCAATATTTTGTTGATCATGGAGAGTATAAATCTGACAAAGGCACATTGATTAATTTAGGACTGTTCAGCCTGACGGGCAACGAATGGAGAGGGTTTCGGGCAAAACTGTCACCCACGTTTACCACCGGTAAGCTGAAATCTATGTTCGTCGAGATGGAGCCGTGTTGCGACGCTTTGTTGCATAATATCGGAAAAACATGTGAAAATCCTGATTATGATATCAGAGACGACATCATGACATACGCCATGGATGTTTCGGCTTCCGTCATATTCGGAATTGAACTCAGAAATAAAGAACTAAGAGAGAAATACAAAAAAACATTTTCACAACTTTTCGATTCGTCGACGATTAGGTTGTTTATATATTCCATCTTGTCAAAATTTCCACGATTAACAAAAATGTTAAACTTGAAGATTGTAGAACGAAAAATGGAAGAGTTTTTTAAAGATATCATAAAGCAAACATTCGAACAAAGAAAAGCAAACAACACCCATCGAAATGATTATGTACAGCTTCTTTTAAATTTAAAAGAATCTGGAAACCTCGAAGTGAAAGTAAAAGACCCAGACGATGATTACTTAAAAACCGAAGATGTACACATCGAAAACGTTGGTAATTATAACATATACCTCGTTTGTTTATTGTTGTCAATTAAACACAAATTATTCATATTTTCAGAGGTTACAGATGACATTCTGAGCGCTCAGGCTTTTCAATTCCTGACAGGCGGTTTCGAACCGATTTACAACACAATGCTGATGTTCCTGATTGAAGTGGCTCGATGCGAAGACATTCAGGTTAAACTTCGAAAAGAAATAAAAGAAGTCAAGGCAAAATATGGAGGCTACGTTTACAATTCATTAAAAGAAATGGTTTACTTAGAACAGTGCATACAAGGTAAAATCTAAAGCATATATTTTATATTATATTTCTGTCTAAGTTATTTTTTCTATTGTAATTCTACAATAGCAATAATTTGGTAAGAACATTGGTTATAATTTTCTAATAGTTATTTGGAGATCGTGAGGTGCGATCTCGTGTGAGGTAGGTTTTAGAAAAATATTTTATTTACCGTGCCAACGTTTCGACCTTCATTGAGATCATCTTCAGGCCTGGGATTTATAAACATTGTTTGAATTTTACAAATACGTGTAGAATGTGGAAAAAATGAATTTATATAACGCTAGAAAATGTTAGATAAAAAAATGAATTTATCCAATGCTAGAAAATTTTAGATAAAAAAAATGAATTTATACAATGCTAGAAAATTTTAGATAAAAAATGAACTTATCCAATGCTAGAAAATTTTAGATAAAAAAAATTAATTTATACAATGCTAGAAAATTTTAGATAAAAAATGAATTTATACAATGCTAGAAAATTTTAGATAAAAAAATGAATTTATACAATGCTAGAAAATTTTAGATTAAAAAATGAACTTATACAATGCTAGAAAATGTTACATTAAATAAATGAATTTATACAATGCTAGAAAATTTTAGATTCAGTTTGAGTGAGTACATACACTCTGATTAAATCTAAAAAAATTTAGCATTGTATAAATTCATTTTTTTATCTAAAGTTTCTAGCATTGTATAAATTCATTCTTTGTTCTTCACAACCTACATGTATTAGTAAAATTCAAACAATGTTTGTAAATCCCAAGCCCTGAAGATGATCTCAATAAAGATCGAAACATTGGCATGATAAAGAAAACATTCTTCTAAAACCACTCCAGACCGCAACTCACGATCTCCAAATAATCATTGGCTAACGGTCACTAAACGCCACACTTTTCTAATAGATTGTGTTATTTGAAAAAAAGGACACCAAAAATTTGAATTAATAAACGGCGGAATTGGCATCCTTTGTATCTTAAACCCATGTTTAGTTCTTCTTTTGGATCTATTTATCATATTATAAATATAAAAAAATATATATATGTATCTACACTGAGATGGAAAACTAAGTGGCCACCGTTGACATTTTTTTTATTTTCTCTTAGACTATCCTGAATCTTACAACAATATTTGGCCCATTTTAAAAGATTAGATGCAAATAAAACACAGATAAAACTCCTTCTTGTGTTTACAAATGGATTTTGTCAATAAATCCTTAAATCTCTTTAAATCAATCTGTTGTTTGTTGGTTTCTTTCTAAGGCTTCTTTCTAATATCGCGGTGGTTCAGTTTTTTTTAGTCGTATCGTTTTTAAGTTGCAGATTTGTTTGAATAATGGTTTTAAGTGTTCGGCTATTACAATAAAAGATTCCAACAAAATACAATTTTTTACTATCTTTTAGCCTAAGAAAGCAAATTAGAAATACCAAAGTATTTTGTTTGTCAAGTTTATCTTTCTCTCTCCCTTTCTCTCTCCCTTTCTCTCTCTCTTTCTCTTTCGCTCTCTCTCTTTCTCTATTTTCTGTCTCTCTTTTTTTCTCTCTCTCTCTTTCTCTCTCTCTCTTTTTTCTCTCTCTCTTTGTTTTCTCTCTCTCTCTCTCTCTATCTATCTATCTCTACCTTTCCCCTGCCGTTCAGCACTACACCAGGTTTTATGTGATCGTCTAGAATCGTAGCATTGTTTGAAGATGGAAGTAGTCAAGCCTATCTGCCGAGGGTGCTTAACCTTCCCAGAACAACTGTCCGAAAGGTCTTCCATCGGTAAGATACTGGAGGTTACACAAGAAAGTATGTCGCCAACGGGTCACATCTCAAAAAGTTTTATTGTATCGAATGTACTTTGTAATCGATATTCTACTGCTGTTGAGATTATGCAGGTCCTTCAACGAGTTGTTCAATGTCGTCAATCAGGTTACGCACTGTAAGGCGAAGACTTTCTGAAGCTGGATTACGTGCGAGTCCTGCTACTGGTCAAGTACTTCTAACAAGGCACAGAATAACTCGATTAAAATTTAGAACGAATCACACCAATTAGTCTGAGTAAGAATGGGCTAAATTAGTCTGTTTTCTTAAAGTCAAAGTTTTTATGAGGTCTTCTGAGGGTTGGGAGAAGTCCAGGAGAGCGATAAATCCCCGCAATATTTTCGTTCAGGAGAAACTATTGAGGAGGTAGTGTTATGGTTTGGGCAAGCATTTCTGTGAAAGGTCTTCATCTGATTTCAACGACAGTTCCCTAACCGCTACGCGAAGCATTGAAGATATGTTCCTTGCATTCCACTAATTGGCTGTTTTATTTTTATACATGACAATACAAGGCCCTGTACAGCCAGGATCGTACTTGGAACAGGCTTCAATTCAATGTATGGGCCATGCAGTCCCGACATAAACCCTATCGAACACGAGTTGTCAAAAACTTTAAAAGCTCCGTGATGCCGGAGAATTTGCAGGAAATAAGAATGAAGCTGTTAGAAGAGTATGAAAATATTTAATTAAATAATAATAATTTTGAATGCCATGAAAATTTTCCGCAAAATTACATTAAAACCTCTTAAAATCTGAGCCACGCTGAAAGGAAGCAATGGTCAACGCAAGAGGATTTAATACTCCGTACTTAATTCTTTCCATAGCAACATTTTTGGTAAAATCACTAGTTTTCGTGGTCCGCTTGACCAATTAATATCTTTCAATTAATTAAGGTCAAGGGAACCAAGAAAACTAGTAAATTTAGTAAGTTAAAATGAAGTATACCTTCACTAAAGCTCTCCGTAGCCATTTCATTGGTCGCCGAGAATCAAATAGATCACACGACATTTGAAAAATGCCAAAAAGGAAGGAAAATTCAAAAGGTGGGGTTGAGATGGGAAGTTAGTGTCCGAGTAGATCGAAGTCACGATAGCTCAAGTGGTAGAGCAGCGGAGTATCTAGCCAAAGATCGTGAGTTCGAATCCCGCTCGTGACACTGACTTTTTTATCTTAACTAAAAACTTTAATTAATTTTTGGTCAAATTTTTTACTAATTTTAATTTTTTTACTTAGCTATATCTTATATTTTTCTTTAAAAATATCCGGAAACAACAAAAAATAATAATTACAACGATTTCAAGTATTTTCTGTGGGAAAAAACGAGGGTGGCAACTTTTTTTTGCATCTCAGTACATATTAATAAATATATACTCTCTACAAATCTCATAATTTATTTGAATATATGTAAAAAATTAAAATTCTTTTGCCAAAGATCTTGAATCATTTTTTTTTTTCAGAAACACTCAGAAAATATCCGGTGGTACCATTCTTGATGAGATACTGCGTCAAAGATTATGTCGTCAATGATCGTTTAACTATAGAAAATGGGACGCAAATCTTCGTATCACTCCAGGGAATTCAAAACGACCCAGCTTACTTCCCGAACCCGGAAAAATTCGATCCGGACAGATTCAGACCGAACGAGTCAATTAAGAATTTAGCGTATTTACCCTTCGGAGAGGGTCCGAGATTGTGCATAGGTAGTTTCATGCTTCACTGAATAAATTGATTTTTTTTTCTCTCATAAATAAATGATTTTATTTTAAGGAATGAGGTTTGCCATGATGGAAATCAAACTGGGATTGGCGAAAATCCTGGAGCAATTTTCCATATCACCAGGAGAAAAAGCTAAATATCCTATAGAGATGAAAAGAAAAGGGCTTTTCTTATGCCCTTGTCGTGGATATCTTAAAATGTCGAAAATAACGATTACTCAATAGCAAAGTTAATGTAAATACATTTTTTCTATTACTTTAAAAGCTTTTGGTGTAAGTTAATAATGCGACAGTTATATTTAATGTAGTTGACAATAAAAGATACCAATAAAATACAATTTTTTGCTACCTTTTAGCCTTACAAAGCACAATTTGAAAATAAACTATTTTGTTTGTCAAGATTATCTCTCTTTTACTCTTTCTCTCTCTGTCTCTCTCTCTTCTTTCTCTTGGACGTAAGCGTGTAATCACTCTCTCCCCCTATCTATCTATATATCTTCCCCTGTCTTTCAACACTTTGCTTAAAATAAGCTCTAGAATCGAACTGTACAATAACACTCTGGAATCTTTTTTTCAATTACAAAGTTAGTGTCATTTCCCAGCTACATGAGAAGTTTATGATATTCCCACCCCGCGATTACTAGCCGAAATTAACTTGGGGTTCACTTCAAAGAAGCCGACGCCTAACACAAAATTGTCTTTTATATACCGACTTCCTTCCCCACCCCTTCAAAACCAAACATATACAAACATAAAACAGCAAAATCTCACTGGCGCTCTCAACACGACACACAAGGATGGCACAATTACACAGAAGACAAACACTTTGAGTGAGTAGAAATACTTTGTTTGAATATAAAATATATTTTTCATTGTATAAATTCACTTTTCCACATCCTAAATGTATTTGTTAAATGTAAACATTGTTTGTAAATCCCAGGCCCTGAAGATGATCTCAATAAAAGATCGAAACGTTGGCACGATAAAGAAAATGTTTTTCTGAAACCTACACCTACCCGACCGCATCTCACGATATCTGAATAACTAATTTTAATAAGCTTTACACGAGGCTTGTTTACTTATGTGGGTTAGCGTAACATGCTTATTACCGTGATGATTCAAGCACAGTTTCAAAGTTGCATATATTAAATGCTCTTCATTAACAGTAATCAGTGCTCATTATTTGTTAAACCTGCGACACATCAAGTACTGTTTCATCTCAGTAATTTGTTGGTAAGGTCGATAATGTTGACAATGAGAGGAGAAAGCTTACACAATGTATGTCATAGTGACGGTTTGTTATTAAGGTCAGGGAGTCTGTGTTGGGTGGAGGCGTTTAAGTAATAATTTAAACTAGAGAAAACGCAATACAACTGCATAGCTACTTATCAGAAACTTATCTCAGTGAGATAAAATAAAAAATACAACTCGTAAAATTTCCTTATGTTATTCTAAACGTAGATTGCGTTTAAGTTTGCGGCAAAATAACCGCCATATTTCTTCTTCGACTAATATAAATAATTATTCTGAGCGGATCGAATAAAAAAACCATTTGATCTCTACTATGGTGTAATCGCATTCGATCATCTTAAAACTTGGCTAAACCGATTAAAACTTACTGTCCCTCTGAGGAAAAATTAAAGGAATGAGACGAAGATAAAATTTCTAATCAACTCCCAGGCAATGGTGATTTTGCACGCCATTCCGTTTTTCTTGATCGAAAAAGAGATTTTATAGTAACACTTAAACATAATAGCTAACATAGTAAGATCAAGCATATTGATATTTATGGAAGGTATTGGTTGAGATAAAAACTCAGTGTCACGAGCGATATTCGAACCCACGACCTTCGGCTAAATACGCCGCTGTTCTACTACTTAAGCTATCGTGACTTCAATTCATTCGGACACCAAATTCCCATCTGAAGGTAAGTCCCATCTGAATCGTGAAGGTAAGTCACGATAGCTCAAGTGGTAGAGCAGCGGCGTATCTAGGCGAAGGTCTGTGTTCGAATCCTGCTCGTGACACTGACTTTTTTTATCTCGGCCAATACCTCAAATAAATCTTAATTAATTGAAAAATGTTATTTGGTCAATCGGACCACGAACTCTATTGGACTTAAGCATAATGTTATTTATGATTGAACCGTTCATACTTCTAAGTTATTATGCCATATTCCTCCAGGTAAGAGGTTAAACTGCGCCCATGTACCCCTCCCGTAACAGGTAACCACCCGTAACATTGTAACCCCTTAGTAACCTTAACTTTCATTTCTGTAACAACTCTTCCCCTGCAATAATTTCTTTTTTTTCTATAGTTTAAGGTTTAAGGAAGGGGGAGATACTACTAGGGTACGAACGCTGTCTGACCTGAAACTTAACTGCTACAGAAAGTAATAATCAAAACGTCATCGATATCCGGTGACGTCGGGGACATAAGCCAAGCTTGGCGTTATTTTCTCAAGATCCGTTGGAGTTGGTAAAGAAAGCAGTGTCACCCAACACACCCAAGTGTGGACAATGCAACCATTTGAGTCGGAGTACAAAAAAAAAGAAGAAGAAGAATACGAAAAGAAAAGAACGGAAGCGACAACAAAAGCCGGATGACAATGAAAAATGATTTCACGATACTGGATTTGGAAAGGAAGAAAAGATTTCAAAGACGATTCCCCGATCCAGATCTGCCATGCCACATAAACTGACTACTGACTCTCCGCAAGAGAAAATGTTCATGATACGTAACACCTCGGCACATGCGTCTGAGTGTATTTTGTGTTAATATCTGTGTTGTGTTTGTGTTAATTTATTCAAATGAATGTAATTTATTAGCGTGAAAGGAAGGGGTTGCTTATAACCCCCCATCGAGGAATATTTAGTACTTCGGGGTGAGTGTATGACGCTTGGAGAGTTAAAGTTATTAGCGAGAATGGAGTAGGTTCGACTACTCTGGGAAAGTGAATGTGACCAGACTTAAGTTATAGTTTCGATGCGAGAAACTAACGTTTTAAAAAACACATTTAACATAAATTTACAAACTTTTACACATTCAATACAAAAGTTTATAAAAACAAATTATGTCCAGGCTTTCCTCTCCATGCTGGAGGCAGGAAAGCGACAACGGATAGTTCAGTCTAGCCTAGGCATTGGAAGAAAAACAATAAGAAAAAATCCAGCTGAAAGCCAGTCAAATTTTTATTAATATAAATTATTTCTGTTGTGTGGCCCATTTTCATTTATGGCTTTTTTGTTTGGTATTTTCCATTTTGGTTGGTTATCAAGGTTGATTATTTTAATTTTGAACCTCAGGCCCATATTATTCCCATAATATCTAATTATTCTTTTATTGTTAGTTTGTAAGCAAAGATTCATGTTTTGTTTTATATTTTTTATATAACGTATCTTGATTCATAAGGAAATACATTTTTGTTTCAAAAGAAACAAAATAGAGATGTCCCTCTGCAATTGTGTTCATATTTTATTTCAAATCAAAATTCCTTTGATTTTGAGGCAGATCACCGACCTCAAGGGGGTTAATCAAACCTTAAAAGACGGAATATATCCATTCCTTAAAGGACCCACAATAAGTTCTATTGAAGTATGTATCTAGTTCGGAGTCCCGAGAGGATCTGAGGTAGAAGAAGGTCTTGATGCTTAGCTCGATCACATCAGCATTTATTAGGTTGACTCTAGGCATAATGAAGATATAATACCTCCACACCCAAAATAAACCTGGAAGAGTTTAGGACGGAGGGATTTCTACCATTCGGCGGACTTTCCTCCTCAAAAGCCCAGCGGACCTAAAACTACTTATTTCAAACTCAGTAAAAAAAGAATGGGAAAACCGCTGGGCTCGAAAAAATAGAATTAACCCTGCTAAACTGTGGCAGGTTAAGAAAGAAGTCGGTCCCTGGTCCACGGAGAACGGTTCGAAAAGGGAAAAGGCCATACTAACAAGACCACGCATAGGTCATACGAGAATAACGCACGAGCACCATCTGGCCGGAAAGCGACCGTGTAGGTGCCCGTTATGTAGGGATAGAATAACAGTCGAGCACCTCTTCAAGTGCAGAAGCCTTCATGTATATAGACAATATTTTGGCATATCATCGGACCTGTGCGCAATCTTGAAGCACGACAGCGGGCACAGATCGCTGTTCCGGTACCTCAGGGCTATAGGGATTTTTAAATGTATATAGTTTTATGTGTTTGTGTTGTGTTTGTGTTTGACTTTATGTTGATTTATTGAAATGAATGTAATTTATTAGCATGAAAGCAAGGGGTGATTTAACCCCGCCCGGAGGAATATCGAGTACTCTGGGGTGAGTGTGTGACGTCTAGAGAGTAAAAGTAAGTTATTAGCGACAGTGGAGAGGGTTCAACCCCGCCCCGAGGAATATCGAGTACTCTGGGGGAGTAAAAATGACCAGACCTCTATGTTTCTATCGAGTGTTGTGTTTTGTGTTAATTTATCGGAATGAATGTAATTCATTAGCGTGAAAGAAAGTGGTTGCTTATAACCCCGCCCCGAGGAATATCAAGTACTCTGGGGTGAGTGTATGACGTCTGGAGAGTAAAAGTAATTTATTAGCGTGAAAGAAAGGGGTTGCTTATAACACCACCCCGAGGGATATCGAGTACTCTGGGGTGAGTGTATGACGTCTGGAGAGTAAAAGTAATTTATTAGCGTGAAAGAAAGGGGTTGCTTATAACACCACCCCGAGGGATATCGAGTACTCTGGGGTGAGTGTATGACGTCTGGAGAGTAAAAGTAATTTATTAGAATGAAAGGTAGGGGTTGCTTATAACACCACCCCGAGGGATATCTAGTACTCTGGGGTGAGTGTATGACGTCTGGAGAGTAAAAGTAATTTATTAGCGTGAAAGAAAGGGGTTGCTTATAACCCCGCCCGAGGAATATCAAGTACTCTGTGTGACCAGACATCTATGTTTGTGATGATGTATATATATGTATTGTATCTCTTGTTTTTATTCTGTATTTGACAATCTGAGGTACTAACGAAAGACTAGCATTCTAGAATATCAACGTAGTATATATTTGAAACCAGAGAGTCAGTAACCAGATCGAGACGCTCAAATGGCTGCAGTTTAAAACAAAATATGCGCGAAAGAAAAGAAAAAGATGGAAAAAACGCAGAGGGCCGGCGATGACCTCAGTTGGTTGTCGGCCCATAAACTTCCCACTTATATATATTTCCTCTTCAAGTAGGCTACTGTTAATATTAAAGATTTGTCAATGGCTATTGTCAAGTCGGCATTTCTCCAAGACATGGCGATGAAAATGGTGGGCGCTTGCTGATTTTCGATATTGGTCCACTGCCGATGTCTTTCAAATTTACTTCATTAAGGTGAACAGAGAATTCAGTGTGCTGCCTGTTTATCGGTGGAAGTGGTAAAGAAATGTTGGGTGGTCAAAAGACGTTTCTTGTTTGAGTACCGTTTTTCTATAAATAGTGCTACTGTTGTCTTCCTGCAGTAGGTAAATCCCTTTCGTTAGTCTTCCTTCGGTCATTCCGTTAGTTTTTATTTTATGAGTTCTACCGAGATAAATATATCTAGGTATCCGTTCAATTCTGGTATCCATTGAACTTGGTTGTGTTTTTCTTATTCTTGAGTGAATTCACATATCTATGAGCAACATGGATTTTTCACATTTTGCCTCACTATGAATTAATTTTTTTAATTTTCAAAATTGCAGAGTTTCTATTGAATCATTTTTTTCCTCTACATGTTTTTTCTTTAAGAGATATTTTACATTCGAGAGTAATGTTAGCTACTGGGAGTAAAAATTATGGATTGAGCTTAAACAGTACAGCTCATATTCAGTTTTCTACCAATAAAACACAGACAGTCTGAAAGGAAAATCGCGTAAGTCAAATGGAAAACAAGGAACTTCCGAAAAACGTTATGGACTTCCTTTGTTTTGGCCTCTCCCCCAGGAATAAAATTCGCCATTATGAAAATAAAATGTACTCTTGGAAGAACGATCGAAACCTTTCGTAGGAAAAACAAAGCGAAAGCCGACCGGTTTAAATGAATTTAAAAAAAATATTATCTCCTTTCTACTGAGAATGTCTGAATATAAAAGTCGGCCATTTTTGACGCTTTTATTTTCGACGTTAATGATCATAATTGGCATGGTTTAATACATATAGCATAAAGTTTTTAATATTAAGCAAAGGGTTCAATTACGACTTTATTTTCCAACCCTATAATCTTAACAAATTAGTTATCATACATGACAAAACATAAGTGAGTACATGAAAAACTAATTTAAAATATTTAACATAAATAATAATTGTAAGAGTTTTCACTAATTTATATTTACATATCTGTTTGTAAATTGTTTACCCAGAAAGTAATTTCTTTTTTAGATTCGTTCTATGCCCTCCTTCACAAGGTTGAATACGTGTAACCCACCATTCCGCCCCAGTGATTCTTTTAGTGCCAGCACACTTTGTTCGTTCGTTTTTACAGAGGTCGAAGCCAAACTCGTGTCAAAAGGGGTAAAAAAACTCTAAAGTATACGTAATTTTTTTGTTATAAAAAACCGTTATATTTATTTAAGAACTTCAAACCCATGTCTTTTTTACGGATACTATGTACATTTTGTATTCTGTGAAGTGTATGTGTACAATTTTATTCTACCATAAACATCACCATTTATCAATTTTCGTATTATTGAACAGTTTTGATAACATTCCATGCAGGAATTTCTCCTTATTCGCTGTGATCTTATTGCGTAGTATCGGAGCATTTATATAATTTTTAATATGATTTTCGTCTTGCGTTTAACAAGTCATTTAACATATTGATTATGTAAATTTTTACTAATAACCTTGTAGCAATCAAGAATTGTTACAAATGTAAACTTATAAAACATTTTATGGCATGAAAACTATAAAATATTTTTACTCACCATGCCAAATTCAGTTGAACTGTTGCCAAATTACATTTTATTAGGTTTCGTGGTCCGCTTGAACAAATAAATTCTTTTCAATTAATTAAGGTTTTGGTTGAGATAAAAAAGTCACTGTCACAAGCGGGATTCGAACCCACGATTTTCGGCTAAATAAATACGCGGCTGCACTACCACTTGACACTGACTTTTTTATCTCAATTAAAAACCTTAATTAATTGAAAGATATTAATTGGTCAAGCGGACCACTAAAACTAGTGAATTTATATATTACTTTGAAAGTCAAATCGTGTAACATAAAACAATTTACATAATTATGTTTTCCGTGAACAAGTTTTTATGTTCTTATATGAAACAACAAGGAATCAGTAGAAAAATAGGCAAGTTTTTGAGTGAACCACTAATTGGCAATACCGGGTGAACCCAGAGTTGAGAACACGGCTTTTTCCAGCTCAAAAATTAAAAAAAAATACCCTTCTTCCTCAAAATTGCAAAATAGTGAGTCACATAAATCTCGCAAGTAGACTGTTTTTAAAATTTTAAATGAGAAAAAAAACAGCAACATTGTTTTCACTGCAGAGACTAGGATGAGCCAATATGCTTAATTTTAAAGCATTCCAATATTTTGATGCAGTATACTAATGTCGTTTTAATCATCTTTATGGTTGTTAAATTTGTCATAAAAAATTAAGTATGCAGTTTCGAGTACTTAGATGATGATTATAAGATTAGTTTTTGTAAACAGTCAAATTAACTTCACTAATTTCGTGGTCCGCTTGACCAATTAATATATTACAATTAATTAAGGTTTTTAGTTGAGATAAAAAAAGTCAATGGCACGAGCGGGATTCGAACCCATGATCTTCGGCTAGATACGCCGTTGTTCTACCACTTAAGCTATCGTGACATCGATCCACTCGGACACTAACTTCCTATCTCAACCCCACCTTTTGATTTTCCCTCCTTTTTGCCATTTTTCAACTGTTGAGTGGATCGAAGTCACAATAGCTCAAGTGGTAGAGTAGCGGCGTATTTAGCCGAAGGTCGTGGGTTCGAATCCCGCTTGTGACACTGACTTTTTTATCTCAACCGAAAGAGAGAGTGAGTGACACAGACAGACAGACAGACAGAAAGAGAAAGAGAGAATTATTCGGCATAGTAATGTTGAAGTAGAAAAGTACACCTTTGACCAATATTTGGCTAATTTATAGTGAAAATTATCTGTTAGTTATAAACAAAACAGTTTTTATAGCGAAATTGACTCATAAGAGAGTGGGAGAGACAGACAGACAGCAAGCGAGAAAAAGAGAGAGTGAGAAAGTGAGAGAGAGAGAAAGAGAGAGAGGGTGTGGGAGAGAGAAGCACGATAAGGTAAACCTAACCATACCGCAAACCTCTGAAAATTCATACCTTATACTTCCATTCATCATTTTTCATGGTCGCTTAAAACCAGGAAGTCATAAATTATGTAATAATTGTAACAAGTACCATGGCAAAAATTGTAGAATTTTTATACCACTGCGGGGTGATGATCCTATTACTAAGACATTTGTCATTTCTGATCTCCCCTGATGCTGGCCAAACCCAAAGCCGAAAATATTTGTTCGCTTGGGTGCTATTCACCCAAAATATCAGTAAATTACAATTTTTTTTTCGTTGCACATAAATATTACACTTCTGTCTAAGAGGGCAATTAAACTTTAGGGTATTAAACAAAAATTTATAAGCATACAACTTTAAACCCCATCTGGTTCCCCGGATTATGTGGGTTTACTGCGAAATTCATCTTCGTTTATTCGCTAAACCTGTGAGAAAAAACTCATCTAAATATTGTTCAGCCTTGTTACATTGTGAAATTAAAACCGTTTTGTTAAAACTTGCGTCTAAAACGTGAAACTTGTTAGATTAGCATAAACGTAAATTCAATGTTTAGCTTTTAAAATATCAAAAATTAGGAGTTTCCAGGCAATTCAGAATTAAGAGTAGACGAGGTTTCCTCTCTCAATTATCTCCGGCCTTTACGCTCAACCGCAGAACGGACATGCTCGGCATTCAAATGGTCGTTCCTATTACCTATTAAGAGCAGCCTGTAATCCAATAGAACGTTTTGTAATTATCCATCTCCAAGCAGAAGGGACAACGTTGGAGGAGAGCTTACAGAACTGCTACGGGGCCGCTGGGGCTTTGAACTTAGCGGTTTTGCTTTAATTAAATTGCCTACAAAAGCGGACAGATAGCACATTTTTGTTCCTCGGCCTCTTACACCTTTTCAACACCCGGCATTATTCTTGTGACATAACATGAAGAATATAGCAAATTTAGTTCCTAATGCCTTGGTTTCTACATATTTTAAGGTCATCATCAGGGCGTATATTAATTTCACATATTTGTACAATTGATTTAACAATCAATATAACTATGTTAACAACAGATTGACATATTTAAGTTTTTACAGGCGATCTCAAATTTCCTTCATGATCGATTTACTCCCAACATTGCAAAGGCACTGCAACTTTATTGCAACCTCATCCCGGACGCCCTTCTCTGCCTATCAAAGACCTCTCTTTAAAATTAATAAGACCTTCATAAATTGAACTTAAGCCCATAGTTTCCATTCGAATATTACAATCATTAATCCATTTAAATTTCAGTGGTCAATTGACCACGTTACTTGTTTCATTTAATTATTCTTTCTATATGAAGTCTTGGTTGAGATACAAAAGTCAGTGTCACGAGCGGGATTCGAACCCACGACCTTCCGCTAAATACGCCGCTACTCTACAACTTGAGCTACGAGACTTGATCCTCTTAGCTCTTATTTAGACGGAGGTAGTTATTTCTTAAAATTCGGAAAAGTCGCTCTTTAACTTCACTCCAGAAGCATGTGCTGCTTAGTGACAAAACTCTATGTATCAAATTATTAGCAAAATTCAGTTATTTATTATTTAATGTATTTAACATTCAAAAAGTAAAATCTATGCCTGCTTGATGTTGAACATTTTGATAGTCCGGTTCCAGTTCTGGATTTATTGTCACAATCAGAAACATGTCCACAAAATTCAATCTTTTATTCTCTGGTTTGTTTGACCAATGTCTTCGATTGGACTACAAGAAAACGAATATACAACATTGGACAAATTCAACTTTTCTCCCTTATCTTGGAGTATAGTAAAGAGGTCATTTTATTCTTGCATTTCTAACAACAATTTATGTCGGGTATGTATTTCTTCCTTGGCAATGTTGGGACTGAGTCGGTCTTCAAGGAAATTTGAGATCGCCAGTAAAAACTTAAATATAGCCGACAATATTTAAAGTTGTTTTGCTCTGATGATGACCTTAAAATTGGACGAAAGCTTGGCAGTAGCAACTAAATTTGCCTTCTTTCTCAAGACCAGTTTGTTCGTACGTATTTCTTTATCAAATAATTTAATTTGGGCGAAATCACTGAGGTGTACGTTATACTCTTGAATGTGAAAGGATTTTTCATATTTCTATCGGGTTTTTTTTTACCATTTCTTAACCTCCTTGAATTAATATCTAATTATCTATTAAATAATGTCTATGGTTAGTTATTATTTCTTAAAATTCGGAAAACTCGCACTTTAACTTCACTCTAGAAGCATGTGCTGCTTAGTGACATAACTCAATATATCAAATTATTAGAAAAATTCAGTTATTTATTGTTTCAACATCCGAAAAGGAAAATTTATGCCTACTTGATGTTGAATATTTTTACAGTCCGGTTCCAGTTCTGGATCTATTGCCACAATCATTTTTTGACTTTTTAAAGAAAATGATAAAAACTGTAATTACATATTAGGATGTTGAAAAGTGGAGCTTATGAAATAAAAATTATTAATTTTTTTAACTTTAAACTTTAATTACATATGCTCATGTTTAAACGTAACGCTTATGATAAATTTAGTTCGATTTTTTCTAGGATGAGACGCTGTTAAGAATATCCGGGTTCCAATACAGCCTAAAGTTTTTATGAACCGATTTTCAAATAGTTTGCTATATTTTTCATTAAAATAATTGGAATTTTTATATTGAGTAGTTTTTTAATAACCCAGGAGTGCCACGAGTTTCATGGTAACCTGCATAGTATAGAAAATAACATTTACATAATTTTGAATACTTCATCAATCATTTGTTTAAATTGGGAAATGATTTAGTAAATTAGTATTATAATATATATTATTCGGAAATCGTGAGATGCGGTCTGGTGTGACGTAGGTTTCAGAAAAACATTCTCTTTATCGTGCCAACGTTTCGATCTTTATTGAGATCATCTTCAGGGCCAGGGATTTACAAACATTGTTTAAATTTAACGAATACATGTAGGATGTTTGTAAATTCCAGGCCCTGAAGATGATCTCAATAAAGATCGAAACGTTGGCACGATAAAGAAAATGTTTTTCTGAAACCTTCGTCAGACCAGATCGCATCTCACGATTTCCGAATAATCATCGACTAACGGTAATCACCACACATAATCTATACTAGACATTTTTGTAAAAGATTCAGCAATGTTTAAATAAATAATGTGTTCTAATGGTATACTTATATTATTGTAAATTACTATCTACTACTAATACTACCAGAACCAACAACTGTTTTTAACTAGACGTTTTTATGCATTACGTTCTAAATAAAATTGTAAGCAGATAAGGTTGTTTTCGCTATATATCACTCAAGAGAGCCACTTGAAATTATCTCGTCTATTTTTGGCCGAAAACACATTCAGACTGGCTAGTATCTCGTGCCCCTTGACGTTGCACCACCCTTTCCAACCTTCCGACCTGCATGGAATTTAAATACAACTTGACATATACTATATTTCCAGGTAATACAAGACCTGATTTTAGTCCGAACCTCGAATAGATAATATGCACCAAAACTGCTTAATGGTACAGTTTTTAGTTTTACCCAATTAAAGCCTATTTGAATCAAGTAATAATACGATTCTTTAAATTATTACACAGTCTACTTAGTTAATAAATCATATTACAATTTTCCGAGCTTAGATGTATTTTTTAACGCAATTATATTTTCTAGAATAGCGTAAATTATCTAAAAAAATTGTATATACCAAAGTAAGATGCGACATTCATATAGGATAATCAACTCTGATTCACACTGTCTTCTCTTCCTTGTTTACTGCAGAGACAATATGATATTATCAATTTAAACATGTAAAAATCAATGGGCTTAGATTTATATCATATCTAAATAATTCACTAGAATAAAATAAAGTGCGTGTAAAGTTTGGTTTCATGAGAACATAATTTATATTGAAGCTTCCATCAAATACCTGTAATTCATAATCGTATTATTTGCAGAAACCCTCAGAAAATACCCAATACTTCCTTTCTTAAGGAGGTACTGCGTCAAGGATTACATGGTAAATAGTAATTTTACAATAGAAAAAGGTTATCAACCAGAGGAATTCAGAATGACCCGGCTTACTTTCCAAATCCGGAAAAATTCGTTCCAGAAAGATTCAGCCCAAATGAACCTTTTGAATTTTTGAGTTTAATATTTTTTACATTACCTCTCTGATTTTTTGTTTTAATTTAAATATGATTGTAAAGAAAGAGGTCGGCCGCGAGATAAGTTTTGAATAATGTATTTTTCTAAAAAAATTAACCTCAGGTGTGATGAAAATGAGGTGGGCTATATAGTAAATTTTATAGAGTAGTAGTGCGTGTCTAGAGTAATTAACTAAGACAGTTTTTTTACGATCCACCACCCTTTTTCCTTCTCCTCTCACCGTCGTCTAATGTAATAAACATTACGCGGCCAAGTTAACATGTTTCTAATTTACACTTTTCACCCAGTTCCACGATCTTCTCGTTTTTAACCGGCAACTTATCCCATTTCTTAAAAAGTTGTGCATACCACCTTACGTTAATTCCTTGAGACTAACTTAGAATGAAATGGAAAGAGAGACTTCGTAAGTCTACAGTTGGTGAGACAGTGTTCAAGCCAAGGTCCCGCCCCTCCTTTTTTTTACTCATTTGTGTTCAACTTTCCCCGAGAGCTAATAAATCATATAAAAAGTGCTGGTTAATTACTTTGCGTTGATAAAAGATGGGTTTTTTCTTTCCAAATTTGAATCATTATAATCCTTATCTTAAAAATAAAAGAGAGAACATAGCAAAACGCGTAATTACATTGTTGAAAACAAAGTGAATTATAGGCGGAAAAAATCCAACGTATATAGCTGCTCAAAATGGACAATTTAGTCATGTTCAAATAAATCATACTTGGACAAAGTTGCACAAATGTTGATATTTCCTAACCATTTGACAAGTGCAAATAATGGCAAATAAACGCCACTAGTTTATTTATCCGACATATTTTTCACTCATGGATAGCAGGAGTTCAATGGAGTTGGTTTTATTAAGTTTACGAAATTTAAATTGACAAAAACTAAATCATGAGAATAATTTTAAACTCACATTTCACTAGACATTTTATAAAATCAAAATTACGTAGGAAAAGCCTTCTATTGAAACATATATCTATTTCTAATTTGAAAAATGTCCGTTTGTTTCATCTTTAACCATGAACAAATCGAAACAACATAAATTTCCAAAGCTCCTCCAGTTAAAGATTAACAAGTAAAACAGGCCCAACTTCCGTAATACCTTCTCATTAAAGCGTATTATCGAAAATTAATGCTCAAGTCAGGCAGAACAAATACCGCCCTGGCTGGGCGTTTTTCGGTAACCGGTTGAATGATCAGAGTACGCGGAAGACCTGACCCTTTATACCTGTGTAATTATTTTATCTATAAGAGAGTAACTAAAAACAAAAAAGCTGATTGGCGATAATTATAGCATTGTTGAAACGCCGTACGCTAGTTTCATATTATTTACAGTTAGTTTAGGTTCTTAGTTGAGATAAAAAAGTCAAAGTCACGAGCGGGATTCGAACCCACGACACTGACTTATTTACCTCAACTAAAAACCTTAATTAATTGAAATATATTAATTTGTCAAGCGGAACTCTAAAACTAGTGAATTGATATATTACTTTGAAAGTCAAATCATGTAACATGAAACAATTTACATAATTATGTTTTCCGGGAGCAAGTTTTTATGTTCTTATATGAAACAGCAAGGAATCAGTAGAAAAGTAGGCAGGTTTTTGAGTGAACCACTAATTGCCAATCCCGGGTAAACCCAGGGTTGAGAACACGGCTTTTTCCAGCTCAAAAATTAAAAGAAAATACCCTTCTTCCTCAAAATTGCAAAATATATACAGCAAGATTTCTAGAACTTTGTTTTTACCGAAAAAAAGCAAAAGGACCTACGAAAAGCAGACGGATAAATAGCATGTTCTCTGCGGGTCGAGTTGTTAAAGTGGACAGTTCTACCTACAGGTGACGTTTAAAGTTTATGAAATTGAAGGTACACGAATCGTTCAAGTTTAGATAATTATTGATTGAGAAAGTCAAGGTAAAAGTATTTAAAAAACATAATATAAACATTAGAATATGTAATTAAAATTTACAGTTTAAATTCTAACATAAATGCCATCAGGTCTTTTACAAATCGTGTACTTTCTTTAAAAAAGGTCGTACTTCCAAAGAACAAAACCTTTTCATGATTTTTTTTTTCAATATTATTTTTTATTTACTAATTCTGTCATTATTTCGTATACTTTTAAAAAGGGTTGTTATATCTTGTTTTATGGTTCCGGGGTCGTATAACCACATTACAAATATTAACAAAGTCAATAACCGCCATCATTCGACTTATTGCCGTTCCATAAATATTGTGTGTATATTGGGACCGGTTTTAATCTTTCTTTTTCATCTTTTTTTAAGTCTTAATTTCAATCGGAACCAGATCAAATTTTGTATTTGTCCTCGCGATTTCTCACTTAACGAACCATCCTTGAAATATCCCCTCTATCTGTCATTCGACAATTCGGAGTGGCCAGTGTCCAGTGTTAGCTGGTTGAAATACGCAGGTTTCCGGCCTGCATGGAATTTCAGTGCGACTTTACATCAAAACCTATTTCAGGTAATTAAGATCAAACTTGTGAGTTAACTTTGAAAAAACATGGCACTCAAAATATAAAAACATAACAGAAAACATCACATGAACAGTCTTCACGGAATGAATGAGTTTTATTAAGTTATTGGGGGAGGGCAAGCACATAGCATTATCCTATCTTTTTAAATAAGATTAACAATACACTGATGTACAAATTTAACGTAACACTCAATTTATTTAGTTTACAATGAAATTCATTATCTTTCTACATTTGTTCGAAACGTTGAAATGTAGTAGACGGAGGAGGTCAAAGTAAAAGTATTTAAGAAAATTAAGAAAACAATATAAACATTAGAATAGTTAAAGCTTAAAGTTAAAAAAAAGATTACGATTTTTAATAATAAGCTCTAACTTTTAACATTTCAATAAGTATTACTTTTTGCAATATTAGTGTTACGTCGCAAATCATATTTCTGAAAAACTAAAATTAAAAACTTCTACAAGTCCCTCAAATGGTAATTCAACATATACGAACATATTTACTTAAAACATCACTTGTAGTTGGAAATACCAAATTAATGTAATTTAAAAAAATTAATTTTTTTAACTTTTCAAAGACACTGATGCAAACTGTAATTATATATTGAAATGTTTAAAATGGAGCTTATGAAATAAAAACTGTTCATTTTTTTTGTCTAGGCTGAGTAATTATTTGAGAAAACCAGGGGTCTACCAGTAAGATGAAACTATATCAAACATTTTCATAAACCGATTTTCCCATCGTTTTTCCCATTTATCATAAATCCGAATGAACTTAATGAAATCGCATAATCAATTGTAAAAATTTCATTTTTTGACTTTTTAAAGAAACCGATAAAAACCGTAATTACATTTCGGGAGGTTCAAATGCCGAGCTTGTGAAATAAAAACTGCTAATTGTATTCTAATGCTTAAAAGTAAAACTTATGATAAAAAAATTCGATTTTCTTCTAGATTGAGCCATTGTTAAGAATACCATGTGGTCCAATACTATCTAAAGTTTTTATGATTCCATTTTCAAATGGTTTACGACATTTTTCATAAAAATAATTGTACTTTCTATGTCAAGTAGTTTTTGAATAATCCAGTGGTGCCACTAGATACATCACAATCTGCACAGTATAGAAAATAACATTTAGATAAATTTTAACAATCGATCTAATTTGTTGAAATTTATTTTTAATTGGGAAAGGACGTTGTACAGTATTATTATAATCTGTCTATACAAATTTTGCAAAAGATTCAGCAGTTTTTATATAAATATTGCGTTCTGATGGTATTATTATGTTATTGAAAAATGACTGCCTACTACAAATCCTACCAGAATCAATCGATCTATTGTTTTAAACAAGGCGATTTTCTGCCCAGCCATATAGTGCGAAGTAAAATTCCAATCAGATTAGATTTTTTTCTCGCCATATATCACTCAAGAGAGCACACTTGAAATTCGCCCCTCTATTTTCGGCCTACAACACATTCAGACTGGCTAGTATCGAGTGTCCGCTGACGCTGCAACACCCTTTTCATTCTTTCGACTTGCATGGAAATTAAATACAACTTGATATATATTATATTTCCAGGTAATACAAGATCTGCTTTTAATTTGAACTTTAAATAGATAAGAAACACTTATAAATGCTTGTTGATTACTGTTTTTAGAGTTTTACACAATTATCGTCTGTATTTAACAAACCTACGTCAAAACTAAACGGAAATTCAAGATTATTTTGAAAAATGAATAGGATCTTCGATCAAATGATGACTCCTTGAATCAAGTAATAATACTACTCTTTAAATTATTATCAAGCCCACTTAGTTAATAGCCGTAAATTGTCTAGAAAAAACTTAAATACTAAAGTATGTTACATATTTTCCATTTGAGTTGGATCGGGGCTCATATGTATTTTCTTGACGCAGGTAAATTACCTAGAATAACGTAAATTATCTTTTAAAAAATTGCATATAATAAAGTATGATGGGACATACATGTAAAAAGCGTGATGAACTCTGATTCACATTGTCTTTTATGAAATAATTCATTTACTTTTCATAAAATAAAGCAATATTGCATAAAAATAGAAAACTAAAAATCCTCTACATCTGCGCCATTTTCTTAAAGCACTTTTATAAATATTTACCCACTACAATTACTATATAAAAATACTATCAATGATAGTATTTTTATTAAGTACTGAGTTTTTCTCTTTTCTGAAGATGTTTATATAATTATATGAGTTGGTTTTAATGAGTGCGTGCGTGTGAGTTGGTGTGTCTATTCGATAGCAAGCCCGTACCTCTGATTGGAACCCCATTGAGCGGTTTTTTTGTGTACGAGTTAGGACGTCGGGTAACCTCCCACAACCTTAGCCGAGCTGAAAGTTACGTTAGTTAACATTGAGAATGAAATTCATTAAGACGTACTTAAAAGCTTAAGCTTAATTATGAGCAAACCTAGATGTATGGAGTTTGTAGTTATAAGAAGTAGAGATAACACAGACTATTTGATTTTTGAGTTTAATTTATGTCATCGTTTTATGTTTATGCGCAAAAATATCTTTTTTTAATTAATGTTTTGTTTGGAGAGGTAGTTGTATTTTCACAGTAACAAAATCTTTTAATAAATAGCTCTTAATAAATACCTGAATGAATAAATATGCATTACTGAAAATGCATATTTTTATGCAGTATATACTATGGAAGTATTGAGTACGTAATTATAAAAAGAGGAGTAACACTATTGGCTTGTGGAGTTTGTTTTATATCGTCGTTTTATGATCATGCATAAAAGTATTTTTTTTAATTAACGTTTTGTTTGTGTAGGTAGTTTTATTTTTACAGTAACAAAATCTTTTATTAATTACCTGAATTATAATATTACTGAAAATGCAATTTTTTTGAAGCAGTGTATACCATGTGAATTTTTATAAGATATTGCCTATCATGTTTATGCTGCCTATTTTATTATAAACCTAAGTGTAGTTTCGTAAAAGTATGGACAATTTTCACTTAGAATCTGCTGGTGTTATTAGAATTTTAATAAATTGACGCGTTAAGCCGATCTGGTAATTATTTTTGTCGAAATGGTGTGACCTATTGGTGTAGTTAATGTAGTTTTTTTTTTTTTTTTTTTTTTTTTGAGAGTGAGAGTCTCTCATGCTAACCACTCGGCTACCGCGGTCCCCAAGTTTTTTAATTAATTTTTTGTTTGGAGAGGTAGTTTTATTTTCACAGTAGCAAAATCTTTTAATAAATACCTGCATTTTAATATTACTGAAAATGCATTTGTTTAAGCAGTATATAGTATTGAGTACGTAATTATAAAAAGAAGAGTTATACGCACTATTGGATTTTAGAGTTTTTTTGTATATCGTTGGTTTATGATCATGCGAAAAAGTATTTTTATAAATTAACGTTTTTGCTTGTGTAGGTAGTTTTATTTTTGCAGTATAAAAATCTTTTAATAATTACCTGAATTATAATATTACTGAAAATGCAATTTTTTTTTAAGCAGTGTATACCATGTGAATTTTTATAAGTCTATATATACAAGCCTATCATGTTTATGCTGCCTATTTTATTGTAAACCTAAGTGTAGTTTTTTTAAAAGTATGGACAATTTTCACTTAGAATCTGCTAGTGTTATTAGAATTTTAATAAATTGACGCGTTAAGCCGAATTTAGCCTGTAATTATTTTAATTATTTTTTCGAAATGGTGTGCCCTATTGGTGTAGTTATTTTAGTTTCCCTTGTTACCAAATTTATTTGTATTATCAGTTCATAATTATACTTTATTATCTTCAGATGTTTTTGAGGATGACTTTTTTACACATTTAGAAACATGATACCAGAAACTCAAAAACGTGATTCCAGAAACTCAAAAATTCGTCGATTTGTTGTGGAGATAATGAAGATAGCCGCTTTTCCTTCAGAACACGATAATTTTAATTAAATATTGTAAATTTTAATTTTCCCCTTTTTTTAACCCGTTACACGATAAATTTAAATTCCCGAGTCTGAAGAAAACATCAAAATTTCCCGAACGAATCGAGAAATGTTTAAGTTTTTGGTATCACTTTTTTAGAAGGGAAAGGAGTTCCAAAATGCGTGAAAAAAATTCAACCTCAAAAATTCATCGATTCGTTCTGTAAATATTCAATTTTTCATCATAATTCGACAATTTCAATTGATATGTAACTGATTTTTGTTGTGAAAAGTTAAAAAAGGCAAATTTAAAATATCTACACAAATTAAATTTTCACTTTTGAAAAATAACATGTTATGTTTATGCTGTATTTTATGTACGCTTGAATGAAAATTACGTCCGTATGAAACCAAACTCCACACACAATTCATTTTATGCTTGTGAATTATTTATATACGATATAAATCAAAAACATTGATTTTAACATGTTTAATTAGATAATAATATGTATGCGTAAACAAGGAAAAAAAGAAATTAAGAGAGGTAAAACATTTTTAAGATTTTTCGACTAAAAATCGTCAAATATAACACTGTTCCAAGAACTATGTGTCTAGTATGTTAGTGAACACACATAATACTGATAGTTGAATACATTAGAAAGATCTTATAGAAATATAGTTACAGACTCCAAATCAGGCATGAAATATGTTAGATAAATTACAAAAAAAATACAATCTAAAAGATAAGGTCGTACCAAAATTCACATGTCGTTCTTATGTAAATACAGATTTCAGATATGATATTTTGTTTATTATATCAAAACTTAAATTGCGTTCTTTTTCAGAATCATGGGAGAAATAACATTGGCGTTGGTGGTGATTGTCATATCTCTCGTTCTCTACCGATTCATATGGCTTGTAAGAAGAGTAAAATACTGGAAATCGAAGAACGTGGGTTATTCTAAAGCTGAAAATTTTAGTGGTGGTCTTCTATCGTTAATTCAGAAAACACCTTTGTACGACAGATGGTATATCCTCTACAGCGATTACCCAGGCCACAAATTTGTGGCTGTAGATAATAACGATAAACCACTATTGTTGGCTAGAGACGCAGAATTTGTACAAAAAATCATGATTAAAGATTTCCAATATTTTGTGGACCATGACAAACCCAATGCAGACGAAGGATCATTGTTTAGTTTGGGTTTGTTTGGTCTTACTGGTAATGAATGGAGAGGGTTTCGGGCAAAAATTTCACCGACTTTTACCTCCGGAAAGCTAAAGTCTATGTTTGACCAGTTGGAGGCGTGCAGCGACGCTATGTTGAAAAGCGTAGAAAAATCGTACGAAATGCCCGATTACGATGTCAGGGACGATGTCATGTCGTACGCGATGGACGTGACGGCATCCGCCATATTTGGAATCGAATTTCGGGACGAAGAACTAAGGGCTAAATACAAAAAAACGTCTTCGGATTTGTTCAAAGCATCGACTTTGAGAATGCTATGTTTTGCCATTCATGCACAATTTCCCAGACTCGCTAAATTCCTTGGCTTGAAGACGTTTGACCAAGAAAAGGATGATTTTTTCAAAAACATTATAAAACAAACATTCGATCAGAGAAAAGCGAACAACGTAAATCGAAACGACTACGTTCAGCTTCTTTTAAACTTAAAAGAATTTGGAAAATTAGAGGTAAAAGTACGGGACCCAGACGATGATTATTTAAAAATCGACGATCTTCACGTAGAAAACGTAGGTAATTAAAAAAAAAACATTTCACATGTAAATAAATTCTTCAAATATTCAATGGTTAAATGGTGTAAATTTAAAAGAAAAATGTTTTCAGAAGTTACAGATGAAATCCTGGCCGCTCAGGCATTCCAATTCCTTACAGGCGGTTTTGAACCGATTTACAACGCAATGTTACTTTTTCTAATAGAAGTAGCTCAATACGAAGACATTCAGAATAAACTGCGAAAAGAAATACAAGAAGTCAAAACAAAACATGATGGGTACAATTACAAGTCAGTCCGAGAAATGGTATACTTAGAACAGTGCATACATGGTAATTTTTAAGACTTATTTTCATTCATTCTAGTGATATAGGACTAAAAGACGTAATTAATTACTTAAAGACGTAATCTTTTACCAAACGATACCTAAAGTATAAAAGGGGCAATTATATCGGTATGGCTATGTAATACTGATTTTCCTTGCCAACAAACATGCAAGAAAATTATTACTTTCAAGTCAATTGTACTATTCTCTTTATTTATTAGATTTCATTTTTATTTTGTCTTTACTACTATCTATTTTACATTTAAATAATCACTTGCATAGAAATCATTTGTGATCCGTTCTTTAACCTGTAATTCCTAATCGTATTATTTGCAGAAACACTCAGAAAATACCCAATAATTCCTTTCACAATGCGGTACTGCGTCAAGGATTACATGGTAAATAGTGATTTTACAATAGAAAAAGGTTCGTTGGTCTTCGTGTCAACCAAAGGAATTCAGAATGACCCGGCTTACTTTCCAAATCCGGAAAAATTCGATCCAGAAAGATTCAGCGCAAATGAACCAANTAGAAACGACTACGTTCAGCTTCTTTTAAACTTAAAAGAATTTGGAAAATTAGAGGTAAAAGTACGGGACCCAGACGATGATTATTTAAAAATCGAAGATCTTCACGTAGAAAACGTAGGTAATTAAAAAAAATGAAATGAACATTTCACATGTAAATAAATTCTTCAAATATTCAATGGTTAAATGGTGTAAATTTAAAAAAAAAAATTATGTTTTCAGAAGTTACGGATGACATCCTGGCCGCTCAGGCATTCCAATTCCTTACAGGCGGTTTGGAACCGATTTACAACCGATTTCTGATAGAAATAGCTCAATACGAAGACATTCAAAATAAACTGCGAAAAGAAATACAAGAAGTGAAGACAAAAAATGATGGGTACAATTACAAGTCAGTCCGAGAAATGTTATACTTAGAACAGTGCATACATGGTAATTTTTAAGACGTATTTTAATTTCAATCTAATGATACAGGCAATTTGTTTGTTGATACAAACGATACCTAAAGTATAAATGGGCAATCATATCGGTATGACTGTGTATTACTGATTTTCCTTGCCAGCAAACATGCAAGAAAATTATTACATTCTCGTCAATTGTACTATTTTCTTTATTTATTAGATTTCATTTCCATTTTGTCTCAACTACTATCTATTTTACATTTAAATAATCATGTGCATAGAAATCATTTTTGATCCGTTCTTTAACCTGTAATTCATAATCGTATTATTTGCAGAAACACTCAGAAAATACCCAATAATTCCTTTCTTAATGAGGTACTGCGTCAAGGATTACATGGTAAATAGTGATTTTACAATAGAAAAAGGTACGTTGGTCGTCGTGTCAACCAGAGGAATTCAGAATGACCCGGCTTACTTTCCAAATCCGGAAAAATTCGATCCAGAAAGATTCAGCGCAAATGGACCAATTAAAAATATTGCATATTTACCCTTTGGAGCTGGTCCTCGAGTTTGCATCGGTAAATATCAACTAGTCATATATATTCTCTTCCGTCATTTAAAAAAATGTACTTTCCTTTTATCAATTTTTTAAGGAATGAGGTTTGCCATAATGGAAATGAAACTTGGGTTGGCGAAAATAATAGAAAATTTCTCCATAAAACTAGGGGACAAAGCAAAATTCCCTGTGGAATTTAATAAAAGAAGCTTTTTTTTGTCAGCACCTCATGGCTACTTAAAAATGACAAAGATTAAATGACAAATAATGTAACATACATTTATAAAGGATAAAATGTTTTTAATCATAACATAACAAACCGTTTCGAAAATCGTATAAAATTAATTATTACGTATGTGGATGTGCGTGTTTTATCCGTTTTAAACATACAGGAATATGTAAACTTGTTATAATTCTGTGGAACTATATATTAGTCATAATGAAATAACTTATGTTTAACTAGTTAATCAATAAAATAAAACATTTTAATTATTGTTTATTAAAACCTATATTTAATACTCTTTTTTTATACTTTTAATGTTTTATCTTTATATATCATGTCATCAGTTTATTATGTTCTGGAAACAGGTTTCTTTATGGACAGCAAAAACTATACAAATTATAAAACAGCTTTCTGTCCAATAGAACAATCATTCAAAGTGGATAGGTACAATACATTTATAACTAAGAGTTGTTACGATGACTGAAAGGTAGTACAATATACTACTTAAGTAACTACTCAATAGATTACACAAAATAAATGAAATCGATCTTTCCCTCTGTTCACAACTTGAATTAAGCATTAATTTCTCCAGTTATATAAATGAATATTAAAGCATATCAAACAATAATATAAAATTCGATCAATCGGAGAGAGAGGGAGGGGGGAGAGAGAGAGTTTGAGTGAGAAGGAGGGACAGAGAGCGGGATGTAAAAGAATGTATTTATATTTTTGAGTTTAATATTTTTTACATTACTTCTCTGACTGTTTGTTTTAATTTTAATATGATTGTAAAGAAAGAAGTCGGCCGCGAGGTAAGTTTTGAAAAATGTATTTTTCTAAAAAAATTAACCTCAGGTGTGATGAAAATGAGGTGGGCTATATAGTAAATATTATAGGGTAGAAGTGCGTGTCTAGAGTAATTAACTAAGACAGTTTTTTTGTGATCCACCACCCTTTTTCCTTCTCCTCTCACCGTCGTCTAATCTAATAAACATTACGCGGCCAAGTTAACATGTTTCTAATTTACACTTTTCACCCGGTTCCACCATCTTCTCGTTTTTAACCGGCAACTTATCCCATTTCTTAAAAAGTTGTGCATACCACCTTACGTTAATTCCTTGAGACAAACTAAGAATGAAATGGAGAGAGAGACTTCGTAAGTCTACAGTTGGTGAGACAGTGTTCAAGCCAAGGTCCCGCCCCTCCTTTTTTTACTCATTTGTGTTCAACTTTCCCCGAGAGCTAATANATATATAATAAGGTAGAGGTAGAGGTAGAGGTAGAGGCAGAGAGAGAGAGTGTGTGTGTGAGAGATGGTGTGAAAAATCTAAAGTAAAATACCCAATATATATATGTAGATAGATAGATAAAAAATACCATTTTTAATGTAGAAAATATTTTTTCAAATGTTCTCCAAAATAGATTAAATAATATAATCTTAATCATAAAAAAAATTTAACATGTAAAAAGGGCCCAAAAGCTTAAATTCTTTTTATTAAATTATTTAATTTGAAATCAGAATTGTTATTGTAATAAAAATACAAATAACTGAGGGACACTGGAAAATAATGTACAATATGTTCTCACAGATAAATTCTCTAAAAATGTATTCCATTAATGTAACTTACATCATTTTACAAACTTTGAAAATTTATATAACAATCATTTTAATTACGTTGGTGGTTGGAGTAGCAGCCAAGAAAACAATTTTTAATTGTTCAGTTTTTTAACTTGACAAACATTTTGGGCCTATCCGGACTCTTTTTCAAGGTGTAAACTTAATAAAGAACAGAAAATATACTTCGCAGTTAATACTCTAATAAGCCAGTCGACAAATTTACAAGAGGGTTTAACACTTATGCCAATTTTGTGGTTGAATAATAAATCAAAAGTTCTTTTTCTATACAGTTTCAAAAAATAATTCTATCCTTTTTTGGTTAAAACTGAGCGAGAGAGGTTTACCAATTTTGAAACGTCAAACACAAGTGATTGAAAAAAAAGGATATAGTGAATCAGCTAAAACCACCTGCGATCTCAATGTGTTTTTGTGACGTCACTGTTTAAGTATAAAATTTTCGGATTTCAATTTTTGTAATAATTACGATTAATTAATTGGTCAACCGGACCACGAAATTGGTGAATTTAATGATTAAAAAATGAAGTATACTTCACTAAAGCTCTCCGTGGCCATTTCATTTGTCGTCGAGAATCCAACCCGATTACACGGCATTTAAAAAATGGCAAAACGGAGGGAAAATTCAAAAGGTGCGGTTGAGATGGGAAGTTGGTGTCCGAGTGGATCGAGGTCACGATAGCTCAAGTGGTAGAGCAGCGGCGTATCAAGCCGAAGATCGTGGGTTCGAATCCTGCTCGTGCCATTGACTTTTTTATCTCAACTAAAAACCTTAATTAATTGTAATATATTAATTGATCAAGCGGACCACGAAATTAGTGAATTTTGTAATAATTATTTGGAGATCGTGAGATGCGGTCTGGTGTGACGTAGGTTTTAGAAAAACATTTTCTTTGTCGTGCCAACGTGTTTAGCTTTATTGAGATCATCTTCAGGGCTTAAAGTGTTTGTTTTCTGAACTGAAGATGATCTAAATAAAGTTCGAAACGTGGCACGATAAAGAAAATGTTTTTCTAAACCTACATCACACCAGACCGCATCTCGCGATCTCCAAATAATCATGAACTAACGGTCACTAAACACCACACAGTTTTGTAATAATTTTAAGAATATAATAAGAAAAAGTCAAAGAAATGTTCTATTTAATAATATAGCTCATTTTTATATATTTGTGCGTTTTGGTAAAATTTGTTTGTTAATTACTTTAATTTGCTATTCAGAACATAAACGCCCATCTTTTCAAAGTTGAAAATAATCTCATGACTTAACGTTAAACAGACTTAAGTGAGTTTTAAAGATATCCTGTAAGATAAAAACAAAGACTGATATGTCTTTAACGGAGGGACTCAGAACAGCGATGAATTAAACAATTCGTTTGAAATTTTGATGCAAATTAGCTCCTAATCGCTGAAAGTTCCAACACAAAAGAAGCCCAGGACTGTGTTCCAACCTATCCCTTTCCAGATTTTCCCCTAATTAAGCCTGTTGGAAAGGAATTTTTTCCCTTGTTGAAAGACACCTCGTTCAAAGCGTATTTGGAGCAAAAGCCGATCGAGGGCGCGTCTTAATTGTGCCGATCCTGCCGTACCGTGAGGAAAAGGGGGGGGGGCCAATTGATCTCGGCAGATATTAAACTTGGCCTTTCAACAGGCAATCTTTGCGACGTTGGAAACTCTTCAAAGAATTGAACACTTCGAATAACTTGTCTTTTAACAAATTAGGACTGAGTCGGTCATCGGGCAATAGGAACTTTTGCCATTTAAACTCTCTTCAAAGGAAGGATTTAAATTTAGCAATGGCCTACCAGCCGCAATAACGACTTCTGTTTATTTCGATGAACTACCGCATAGACATTCTATAACACACACTGTACATACCCTAATTAATTACCAAGAACATGTTTTAATGAAGTATACATAAAAGCGAAACTTTAAAATATCATTGTTTAATCTAATTTTTTTGCTGGTACAGATTTTTTATATTATATATACGGATGAATCACGGAGACCCCATCACTGTAGATGGCGAGAAGCCGAAACGCGCTAACAGACCGAAAGGCTAGGAGAGAAAAAATGTTCGGAAACAGCTAAACCTGTATATACGTATTTATTTATTAGTCAGTATACGCAATGAAAAATAAATCAGGCGAAATATATAAAGAATGAGACAGAGAAAATTAAAAAATACTAAAAGATTGAAGCAGATAAATAAACATACAGAATAGAATAAAGAGAAGCAGGAAGATCGAGATAGATAGCATAAGTGGATAATGAGAGAAGTGACTAGGAAATAAAAACAGTAAAATACTGCAAAAGAACAAAATGGAGAAAGAGAAAAACTGAAGCAAAAAGACAACAGTGGGTAAATAGAAAGTAGGAGCTAGAGCGTAAGAAGACAATGAAGAAAATGTGAAAAGGATAGCAAGCAGAGCTATATACAGATGGAACGAGATATATATGAGTAGTGAGAAATGACAAACGAGAGAGAATGAAGCAGAAAGGGAATAGTGAGTTTGGGATAGAATGAAATGTAGAAAAATAGTTGGCAGAATGTAGAGGGGTAGGTAAGAAAGGAGGTAGATATAAAGTTAGGTAGACAGATAGATAGATAGCTTAGATACGTAGATTTGATAAATAGTTGAAGGTAGAGAGAGAAGAATAAGAAATAGAGGGTGATAGAGAGGTGATGTTATAGAACGAAAGTTAGAAATTACGTAGATAGATAGGTAGGAAGAAAGATTGATAAATGTATACGTAAGGAGGTTAGGTATACATACATAGATAAGTAGGCAGATAAATTAGGAAGGTAGTTAGGTATATACATATACATATTAGATATATAAAGGTAGAGATATGCATATAACACGTAAAAAATATTAGATAATTTATCAAATACTTTGTCATTTTGGTGATTTGATGATAAATATTAATTTGATAATGATAATAAAATATTAATTCATTTATGTTCAGTGGTCTAGTTGAGCAAATTACTTATTTCAATTAATTATATTTCTTATGTATGGTCTTGGTTGAGACGAGGGATTTGAGCCCACCCAGCCGGAGGTCTTTTGATCTCAACCAAGACCTAACATAAAAAAATATAATTAATTGAAGTAGTAAATATTGTATATTTTATGCCCGGAAGACTTTTTATCCATTTACATATTATTAATAATTAATTTTAAAGTGTGTTTGCCTTACATATGTAATTACAATTCAGAAACTGTCGTTGATTAAATATTGAATGTAGGAGAATAAAAATAAAACTGAGCGGAAAGTTGAATAAAGTTAAATAGATTATAAAATATAACTTGTTCGATGGTCACTCGTTAAAAAAAATCTAATATGTTATTATCCAATTTTTATATGCACTTCCCTGAAGAAGAATATGAAGGTACTTTTTTTTTTTTTTTTTTTTTTTTTTTTTTTTCCCGCCGTACCTAAGGGAGACCCCATACCGGCGGACCACGGCTAAATTTATTAGCGTGAAAGGAATGGGTTGCTTAACCCCCCCCCCCCCCAGGAACATCGAGATCTCTGGAGGAATTAATGGACCATACTACTATGTTTGTGTTAAGGTATATATAAGTATTGTATTATTATATATAAATTTTTTTTGTCTATTCTGTAGTTTACAACCTGGGATAAAAATGAGATGCCAGATGATTGAGGGCCGGGTCATTATTCATATTGTTGTTAATATTATGTCTATATTGACAAAATATTGAAGAAGGTGGTTAATCGTATATGAAAGATTGCATTTGTTAAATTAAACAAAAACACTTTAAATACTTGCATATTGACTGTACATTTTATTACTTTATTGAATTAATTGTATCTAAGTATCAACTTATATTGTTTCACCTACTTGTAAGAATTGTTCCTAGAACATTTAAAAATAATAAATATGTAATAACATCATTTACATGAATTAATTAATCTTTTGTGTAAGGCATTGATTGAAATGAAAAAGTTAGTGTCACGAGCGGGATTCGAACCCACGAACTCAAGTGGTTAAGCCTAGTACGCACTGGGATTCTTTGAGTCGATTCATGTTGCGGGGCAGAGTCGAGGCTGCGTAGATTCATTGTTGCGACGCAGCCCCGACTCTGCTCCGCGACAAAGAATCGGGTCCAGACCAAGATTCAGTTCACATTCATCAGTGCATGCGAAAATGACGGAGGAACTAGCTCTTTCAGGAATTTCCCTTGCTCTTTTTTGCATTGTACGTAGTGAATCCAATCGGAGGTGCATTAAAGAACGCCCAAAAAGATGGTGGGTTCGACAAATATTTCACGGCGGGAATCAGCACCGGAAAAATCTTTTGGACACGTTGCAATTAAATGATGGCGCAGGGTTCAGAAATTTTTTAAGGATGTCCCCGACCGATTTAGAAACCATTTTAATGAAAGTTGGCGGTCAAATTTCCAAGAAAGATACCAACTTTCGGGAATCTATTTCTACGGCCAACAGATTAGCTACCACTCTCCGGTTCCTAGCGAGTGGAGGCTCGTATACAAGCCCCATGTACATCTTCAGGATTTCACAACAATCAATATCAGATTTCGTTCCAGAAGTGTGTGAAGCCATCATTCATCGTTTGAGAGAATACATCAAGGTAAGTAAAGAATTTCAAGCAAATAATCAAATATATTTATGTTTGGAAAATATATATTGCTGTAGGTAAGTAATAAAAGTGTAGATAAAAAGGTAAAAATATAACCCAATAATAAACCAAATTACCCCAAATCACAAAGAATCAAGTATGTTTCTAAATAACATATTGAAAACTTTAGGTAAGACACTCAAAATCTTCAAGAAGAACTACAACGTCAACTAAATAAATGAAGCAAGGGCGCTTGTTCCGATTCACGTCCGCACTGGAAAATGTTGCGCAACATTGAGTCTAAGCATCCCATATCGGATGGTGTTCAAAAGAGTCCGAAAATGCTTGCCCGCAATACCAGATTCATCGCAACAATGAGTCGGGGCGGCCCGGTCTCAGGCTAGACGCAGCCGAGACTCTCCGGAGATTCAAAGAGTCGACTCAAAGAACCCCAGTGCGTACTAGGCCTTAGAGCAGCGGCGTATTGAGCCGAAGGTCGTGGGTTATCGGTTATAACATATGTAGGCACGTTGATTTGTAAATCGAAATGCATGGGGACTGGGATGCACATGCATTCGTAACACTCAAGAAGGTGAAAGAGCTTATGTAATATATAAATCCTCATTTTCCTCTGGCAGGACACATGAAACCATAGGAAAAATATATATTATTTTAAAAAAACATACGCTTGCTTACACCATTGACAGTAAAACATGGAAGACGAGATAGTAACGAAGAGAGAGCGAGAGAGAGAGAGAGAAAGAGAAAAATAGAGAGAGAGAGAGACAGAGAGAGACAGAGAGAGAGAGAGAGAGAGAGACAGAGAGAGACAGAGAGAGAGAGAGAGAGAGAGAGAGAGAGAGACAGAGAGAGACAGAGAGAGAGAGAGAGAGTTTATGAGAGAGTGGGTAGTAGGAGGAGGCAACGGATGATATACCATCTCGAAGATAAACACATGTAACATAGTGAGTAAATTAATCTATTTATGAAAGATATTGGTTAAAATGAAAAGCTAGTGTCGCGAGCGGGATTCGAACCCAGGACCTTCGGCAAACAATGAAACAATCTTCGTGGGTTCGAATCCCGCTCGTGACACTAACTTTTTCATTTCAATCAATGCCTCACATAAAAGATTAATTAATTGAAAGAAGTTATTTGGTCAATCGGACCACGAAATATAATGGATTTTATAATTTATATGGTTATGTCAATAGAAAAATTACTTGAGTAACTGTAATTGCAATTTATTTTATTGTTATTATTAGTTTACTTTTATATTTTTTCTACGCGTCATGTATATAATCTACGTCCACGAGAAGAATGCAAAATTTTTACTTTTCATAGAAGACTCGATTTTTTAAATTTATATTATTTTATAAATTAGTTATTAACATTTGAATATTTTGCTGTCTTATTGTCCACCTTTATTTCTTTAATTGTGTGTATTTCTCAATGTAGCAGCCAAGGTCTATGGGAGTTTGCTGGGCTTTTCAATGATACCACAACCCCATTTCCCACTACTTTCGGCCCGCAAACGGTCCCCTCCGCCGTAAATCCATTTAGAGAGTTAATATTAGCATTTTCTTATATTTAGTATTTAATATCGTCTGGGAGTCGGTTAACAGATAATAGAATGGCTCCGAGTCAAGGGAAATGGCATTAGAGGGTCCTCTAATTGAATCAGACCAAACATAGAAACAGCTCGCTTCAAGCTGCTTTAATTACGTTAGTAAATTGGAATCAGGTTCATTTAGTAAAGGGACGGAGTCCGTTCTGCAGTAAACGTTACTTCTCTTCCAACAGGATAACTATTTGTCAAAGTCACATTTTGGTTCGATACCATCAATGACAACTTACGTGAGTTATGTCGGCTGGTTTCAACATCGGTGCGACTATTGTTTAGTGTTTAATTAATTAGTCGAATCATCGGTACAGTTCTATCCTTTTAAGTGAAGTATAGGAAATCTAGGGGGAAATTGTAATAGATTTGAGGTAGAAGTATGCGACGAAAGTTGACATACTTTGATTCTATGGTAATCAGTTAACCAGAATTAAAGAAGTTAGCAAGGGTAGATATCTTCATCGAGATAGTCTGTTAGCGTGATACTACAATATCAAAAGCTACTCTGAACCACATTTAAAACATTGCCTGGCCCTAGAAGAATGGATATAAAGGCGAAAGAAGCTAATAATACAACAATTAAGTAGTCGTGGCTGTAAAAGGTAAAATAGCACTCTCACATATATACAGGGTGAATTGCTACTCGTGCTACAAACTTCTCCAGTAGATTCTTCACCCTAAAATGAACAAAAAAGTTCATATTGTCCATGGTCCGATTCTCAACCATTTNTTGAGAATCGGACCATGGACAATATGAACTTTTTTGTTCATTTTAGGGTGAAGAATCTACTGGAGAAGTTTGTAGCACGAGTAGCAATTCACCCTGTATATATATATATATATATAAAGAGGAATCTATTGTTTCCTGAAGTACCATGGCTTGAACTATGAATGAATAAACATTGATTAAAAAATATTTGTACATTATGTTACATAACGTTTCATTAAGCAGAAGAAGTGGCGGGGCAATTTTACGTCGAAACTATTCCTATCAACGCACCTAGTCCTAGTTTGTTATTATTTTTAATTAATTAAACATGTACATAGTGGGAAAAATTGTCTTAAAAACCCACTAGGTATCAAATAGGATAACAATTAACAAATCAAACAAAAATGTGATAACAAAAAAATAAGATTAACAAGAACAATGCAACACTAGTAATTGAATTATCACAAATTGCCTTATAGTATCACAGCTCTGGTAGAGGAAACAATAAATGTATCCCAGATCGTAGATTTATGTATTGAGAGACCCATAAAAATTTTTCTGCATATACGCTTTAATTCGGATTAATATACTCCACTCCCGTTCTCTCATGGAGGAGGTCAATTCTGGTGTGTCGAGTTAGTGAGGTTATAAATCTTAGAAATTTATATTGGACCACTCGCAGTTTTTGGATGGTCGATTCGCACGTGTAAGTCCATGCTGGGCAAGCATACAGCAGGATATGTTTAATAGCTACTTTATAAATAGTTTATTTTCAAAGCTCATTCCACTCTCACGGGCCATCAACGGAAATAAGGCTTTTTAAGGTTATCTTACATTTTGTAACTATCACATTTATATGCCTAGAGAAGTTAAGTTTTCGGTGGAGTTAAATCCAAGTACTTTACCCCCTCCCATCGCTCGAAATTGTATCCGTAAATGGAAATGGTTCCCTGAATATTAGTCGTCGTTTTGTGAAAAATACAGGCCTCAGTTTTGGGGACATTAATCCTGAGTTTCCAGCGGTGACAAAACTTGCAAATCCTGGTGATGCTGTCGTTTAATCTTTTCACAATTGTCCAAGGCCTCTAGGATGAACAATAGGCAGCTATGTCATCCGCATAAAGGGCAATTTTGCAATTTCTCAGCGAGAGGAATGGATTTATAAAAACGAGAAACAAGCATTGCCCTAGGATTGAACCTTGGGGAACTCCGACGGTAATTGGGAAAGGTTTGGAAATTTCATTGTTTAGGGAAACGGAAACAACGGTTTTTTAAGTAGGCCATGACAACTTTTATAAGGTATCCTGGGATATTGTACCCGACGGTAGAAGGATGCGACGACAGTTGACAGTTATACTTGGAGACTGTGATAATCAGATAACCAGAATTAAAGAAGTTAGCAAAGGTAGATATCTTCATCGAGAAATCCTGTTAGCAGTCAATCGGGATACTACAACATCAAGAGCTACTCTGCACCACATGAAAACATTGCATGGCCCTAGAAGAATTGTTATAAAGGGTGAAGGAAGCTAATAATACACGAAGTAAGTAATCGTGGCTGTAAAACGTAAAATAGCACTTAAGATCTCAGATTTTTGATCGAAATTAAATGTGGATGGTTACATTTATATATTATATATCTAAATATACATAAAGAGGAATCGATTGTTTCCTGAAGTACCGTGGCTAGAAGAATTTGTAATCTATGGAAGTTGAAGCGTTTCGTTTTACCACACAGCTTAAGGCTTAACAAATTAATATTACGCAATACTTAAATATTGCGTTTTATATGAGTCGTTTACTTTTACTTTTATGTTCTTGTCTTTTTAATGCGGGATCCACTTATGCCTATTACCCATGAAAAGTCCGATGTAGTTTGCTGCATGAGAAAAAATTCGGTCTCGTTTAAGCAGACAGGATGTAAATTCATCGAAGGCTAAATGCCTCATATTTCATTTTTTATTCATAATACAACATCTCTAACCTATCAGCGGAATTTTGTAAATTTATTTGGAGATGGCAGAAACGGGATTAGGAGAATTATTACATTTAATATTAAATCCATTGTATTTCGTGGTCCGATTGACCAAATAACTTCTTTCAATTAATTAATCTTTATGTAAGGTATTGGATGAAATGAAAATGTTAGTGTCACGAGCGGGATTCGAACCCGAAGATCGTGGGTTCAAATCCCGCTCGTGACACTAAATTTTTCATTTCAAACAATACCTTACATAAAGACTTTTAATATTCTTGATTGCACAGCCATCGAGAAGTTAAATGCCATAAAAAAAATACAGTGCTCGAAGATGAACATAGTATTTAACAATTATTTTATACTGTGAGATTTTTATTCATGACCTACTAGCCTCTCTCAAACATTTGCTCATTCATTCATTCTCTCTTTCTTTCTTCCTCCACTCTCTGCCTCTCTCTTTCTCCATCATTCTCCCTTTCACCCTTTCTCTTTCTCCCTCTCTACTTCTTTCTCGTACATATATGAACACTATCTGCTGAGAGGGATTATGGAATATCCCCAGAATGCCCAAAATGCATTTGTCTCAAGAAATGAAAAATTAAAGTAATGGAGTCCTTCCATAAAACAACATTACTGTCATTATATTTAAAATATAAACTGCACATATCGAAAAAACTGTCGTTTTAACAATATTAAAATTATCTATAAAGCTCATATCCACAATCTCTTATCATCAGTTAAACAAAAATGATAAGATAGTTAAATATTTTCTAAATGTATACTAAACGTTTAATTTCAACATTCTTTGCTATTTAGATTTTATTTGGAATTATTTTAAGAAGTCAAATCAGAATTTGACGTTTATTTAATTCTTTCGCTTTCACATTGGAAGTCTTTGGAATTCAACAATTAGCTTGTTCAAGCGTTCCGCCTCGGATTTCGGGGTCGAAATTTTAAAGTTATGATTTGCAAAGAAATATATTTTAATTAAAACTTATTCCTCAGGGTTTGAAAGTTTTATCGAGGTTGTGTTACGTGTTACATCATTAGGTGAAAGGGTTCTTAACAAGTTCGTATCGTGGTGGTGAAAGCTACTTTGAAACAAGGGTACCCAAGTTGGGTAGTTATTTGCCGTTAAGTACTCAGCCTGAGCAGATCCAAACTGGCTCCTCGATTACGGTTATGCTGCCGTAGCTAGCGAGAGAAATAATTATCGGTTTATTTTCTACCAGACAAATTTAGTATTCTAGATGGAAATGTACCTTTAGATAGAGGAACGATGGTTAAAATCAAGCGTGTAAAATAATATATGGTATTTAGTGACCGTCATTACTGTTCCAACGTTTCGATTTTTATTTAGATCATCCTCTGGGTTCAACGTTTGTTTTCTGTGTAGATGTGTCACTGTTGTGGGTCGTGTTGCGAGTGTTCAACCATCTAACACATCTACACAGAAAACTTTGAGCCCTGAAGGTGATCTCAATAAAGATCGAAACGTTAGTACGATAAAGAAAATGTTTTTCTAAAACCTACGTCACACCAGACCGAATAATCGTGTAAAATAAATACATTTTTGTTTGTTTTTTACTTTACAATAAATTGTACATTAGTTAATCTTTGTCAGTCTTGCAACAATGTGAAATTTTAAATTCTCCCCCGCTAAAGTCTCCATGTACTAAAACAAATTATTAATAAAATTCAAAATATATGAGCAATACATTGATAAATTAATTTATCTTCTCATTTCTGTACATTCTCCGGATTTTTGTCCTATAGACGGATTCGTTATCGCTAACAACCAATATCTAATTGTCGGCTAAAAAATTTGGATTTACAATTTTTAGCAAAGTTGTATAACGCAAAAAGACAGCATTTGTGCAATTCAAGTTTTTTGCGTAAAAATTAAGATCCTAAAGAGAAATGTACGATAAATCTGCAACAGAATCACTTTGTAAAAGTAGTGGTGAACAACGCAAAATCGCTCAACCAACCGATACCTGGCCGACTAAAGTGTAACAAAATTATCATGTACTATTAATTAAGGTCTTTAGTTGAGATAAAAAAGTCAGTGCCACGAGCGAGGTTCGAACCCACGACCTTCGGCTAGATACGCCGCTGCTCCACCACTTGAGCTATCGTGACCTCGATCCCTTCGGACACTTAACTTCCCATCTCAACCCCTTTTGAAATGTCCCTCCTTTTTGCCATTTTTCAAATGTCGTGTAATCTATTTGATTCTCGGCGACAAATTATTACAATTTTTATCTCAGCTAAAGACCTTAATTAATTGTAAGATATTAATTGGTCAAGCGGACCAGGAAACTAGTGAATTATCATGTACCTTTTTTGAAAAGAGCATAAAATTTATTAATTAAATAAGTATTGTAGCAAAAAGTCGTAAAATCTAATTTTGTCTCGTTTGGAAAAATCGTTGGAGGATATAGTATAGACCTGTAGTGGGTTCGCCCCTATTTCAGCGTTCTCTGCGCGTTTTTTTATTGTCTTTTACACGTATTTTGTTTTAAAGTACAGCGATTTTAGCGTCTTGATCGGACTCTCTCATTTCATATGTACACTACTTCGATATCGCAAAATGTTAGCCTCTCGTGTTTTACCTCAGGTAGTCAACTATAAACTTAGCAGTCTGATCAACTATGTATATAAAGTGGGAAGTTTAGGGGCCGACAAACAGCAGAGGTCATCGCCGGCCCTCTGTGTGCTTTCCTTTTTTTTTCTTTCGGGCGTATTTTGTTTTAAACTGCGACCATTCGAGCGACTCGATCTGGTAACTGACTCTCTCCTTTTTAATGTATACTACATCGATGTATACATCGCCTCTCGTTTGTACCTCAGGCTGTGACAATCGGAATAGAAACAGAACAGACAATCCATCACCACAAACATAAATGTCTGGCCACATTCACTGCCCCAGATAAGTGGATATTCCTCCGGGTAAGGAAGTATTGAACCCACTCGATTCTCGCTAATAACTTACTTTTAATCTCCAGACGTCACACACTCACCCCAGAGGATTCCTTATTCCTCGGGGCGGGGTCGAACCCACTCCATTCTCTCTAATAATTACTTTTACTCTCCAGACGTCACACTCTCACCCCAGAGTACTCGATATTCCTCCAGGCGGGGTTGAACCCACTCCATTCTCGCTAAAAACTTACTTTTAATCTCCAGACGTCACACACTCACCCCAGAGTACTCGATATTCCTCGGGGAGGGGTTATAAGCAATTCCTTTCTTTCACGCTGATAAATTACATTCCCAGCAATAAATTTACATAACCACTTGATAGAAACATAGAAGTCTGTTCGCATTCACTCACGCCAGAGTACTTGATATTCCGCGGGACGGGGTTAAGCAATCTCTTCCTTTCACACTAATAAATGACACAACACAAACATACATAAACATTATATACATTTAAAAATCCCTATAGTTGAGGTACCCTAACAGTGATCTGTGCACACTGGTGTGCCCCAAGGCTACGCACAGGTGTGCTGATATGGTAAAATATTGTTTGTATACGTCAAGCCTTCTAAAATCGAAATGATGCTCGACCGTTATTCTATCCTTCTGATCAACTAAATTACACCGAAAACACACAATTTGAGCCCTGAAGATGATCTAATTATAGACCGAAACGTTGGCACAATAGAGAAAATGTTTTTTTAAGCCATCTAATATCTCACAATCTCCAAATAATCAGTTCTTTTTTACGTGATTATTTGTCTGAAGACTTGGATTGTCTGATTCTGCCCTTGGGGGCGGGAGAAAGGGCTGTCCCACAGGTAATACCGCAATGTCTCACCCCCACCCGGCCGGATTCACGGGCAGGTAATTTATACCGCGGGACGCCTTGCCGCCTCCGAGACGGATGTGGTACTTTATACAGAACTCAGAATAAAGACGTTGACAATCGAAGTTGGGGCGATAAATTGCGGGCCGCCACAGGAACTCGGTTTCCGACGCTATCTCCAAATCTTCGGTAAGCCCTCGCCCCTATCCGCCCCCAGGACGGATATAACAAGGGCTTAGCTCGCTGCTCGGCCCGTTTCTGTTTAACGTTAAAACGGATCTCCCTTGACCAAAAGGCGAAAGTACTGAGTCCAAATCCCGCTGGCAATCGTCTTATCTTTCCAAATCACGTCGACTTACGGCAGCCAGTGTGTCTGGTGTGATACGCAAACGGTTAAATACTATTTATTTTCTTTTAATTAATCAAAGAATCGATCAAAAAAAGAATTATACATTAAAACAGTTACTCCAGGTTTTACACATACATAGAATGTGCAAGACGAAAGAAGAAAGCTTTTAACAACTTTCTGTCCATAGATCAACGTGGTTTTAAAAAAGTGCGATCGACCTCAACTAATTTAATCCTTTATAAAGATTTTATACTGTCTGCTTTCGATCATGAGTTCATTCCGTCATTACTGACGTTTCAAAAGCCTTCGATGCAGTGCAACATTTTTTGCTGATTCACAAGTTGCGCTTGGCGGGAGTTGGTGAACCGCTGTTGAGGTGGATCCGTTCTTTCCTGATCGGTAGTTCTTTTCGAGTTAATTTTAGCCGTTGCACCAACTTGGTTTAAATGATGATCCTGGTTCAAATCTGAGCGTGGGTTAAACGAAGATCAAAGCTCAACGACGTCCATTTCAGAATAATATAACCTGTATGTTAAAGGCGTGATCTCAGGTTTCAACTTTTGATGTTTTTGTTTACATGTTTCAATAAAAATGTATTAACTTTTGATTTGAAAACCACGGATCTTACGATCTGGTTTCTGGTCAGGTAAGCATATAGAGAAGTCTTTTAAATCCAAATAAAAATTTTCTTAACTTTTTATCTTCTCGATTCATTTTTACAGCCTAACCACTTTATTGAGCCAATCTGTTCGACAAACATTTCAACAGAAACTGATAAATGATTTATTATTAAAGTTTTTTATATTTTACTTCTTATCGTCAATATGTCAATAAAAGAATGGATTTTTTATTTACTAAAGTAAACGTAATCAGTTTTTAATTTTATATTCGACCAGAGTAGCTGGTAAATAATCACGCACGGTTCGGCGGAAATTTCCCTTTCTGGCCCTTTCAGTAAATATTCTGAATAATTAAACTTTTTTTTCTCATGAATTAAATTTTCAATTTTATAATGAAACCCTTTCACCAGTTTTTTAAGTAATGCTTTTTAAATTACAAAAATATATACACATATATTTTTAAACATTATAATTATGTAAAAACAACCATAGCCCCAGGTGATTTTGTATAGAAAAATTTATTACAAAGGATGTATTTTTATTGTATCGTATAATATCGTTTTTGCCCATCTATATAAATGGAAGTTTATGTTTATATACGAAAAGATTGAATAATAAAATTAATTAATTAAAGCTAGAATAACAAGTCATAGTCTATAAGGAAGATCAAATAGCAATTGTCTTTAAACAGTTTTGTAGACCTAAATGATCATATTATTCTTTAGATTTAGAAAAAACACATGCAAAGGGCCGGCGATACAAAGCTTACAAACACAAAAGTTTGGTCACATTCACTCCCCCAGAGTACATGATATTCATCGGGAGGGGTTGAACCAACCCCATTCTCGCTAAAAACTTACTTTTACACTCCAGATGCCACACACTCACCTAAGAGTAATTGATAATCGATATTCCTCGGGGCGGGGTTAAACAACCCCTTCACGCTAATGAATTACACTCATTCCAATAAATTAACATAAACACAACACCCGATATAAAAATAGAAGTCTAGTCCCACTCACTCCCTTAGAGTACTAGATATTCCTCCGGGCGGGGTTGCACCCACTCAATTCTCGCTGATAAGTTACTTTTACTCTAAAGAGGTAACACACCAACCCCAAAATACTCAATATTCTTCGGGGCGGAGTTGAACCCACTCCATTCTAGCTAATAACTTACTTTTAATCTCCAGACGTCACACACTCACCCCAGAGTAATCGATATTTCCCGGGTTGGGGGGGGGGTTTATAAGCAACTCCTTCCTTTCACGCAGATAAATTACATTCCCTGCAATAAATTTACATAAACACTCGATAGAAACATAGAAGTCTGGTCGCATTCACTCACGCCAGAGTACTTGATATTCCACGGTAACACACCAACCCCAAAATACTCAATATTCCTCGGGGCGGAGTTGAACCCACTCCATTCTCGCTAATACACGCTAATCTTTTACTCTCCAAATGTCACACTCACCCCAGAGTACTCCATATTCTTTGGCACGGGGTTAACCAATCCCTTCCTTTCACACTAATAAATTACATTAATTCCAAAAAATTAACGTAAACTCCCGATCAAGGCAAAGAAATTTATAACATTCATTCCTCCAGAGTATTCAAGATGCCTCGCGGCAGGGAATCATTTAATATCTGTCTATGCATGTGTTTTCATGCTGCAGAAGTATCAAATAAAAATTTCGCAATGCTCTGAATTTTAAAAAATTTACAATAACCCATGGAATCTTTGTATTTTTGAAATTTTGACTATGTAAGACCGTTAAACGTGGAAATTAAGTTGTTAAAACTTTGGATTTCAACCATACTTGCTACTACGTAAGCTAAAAAGAAATGTTAATAATTTACTAACCACCTGGTTTTACCACTAATGAAATTTTCTGAAATTCATATACTCTTATAATATAATAACTTTTGTAATCTCGATGCATTATATGCCTGAAAGGCAGAATGAAAGTTATATAATAAAACGAAACCAATTAGAAAATCCATAGCCAATAAGAAACATCAAACTCGCACTTATCATTAAACAATTCTAAATTAAAATCTAAACTTTTTAGACTTAAAACCGCTGTATACTCGGTTTACTAGTAGAACTGTTAATTTCATTGTTTAAACTAAGATTTTGTCCTTAAATACTCGGACGGGGGCCGCGGTTGCCGAATGGTTAGCGTGAGAGACTCTCGGCTCGTAGACCCCGCGGTCTTGGGTTCAATTCCTGCCATCTCCTCTGGCCCTTTTTTCAGGATACCCTTCCCCCCCGATACGAATACGCATAATAAAAATTTCAGGCAGTAGCTAATATGCATAGTACGTAAAGACATTAAAAAAAACTGTGGTAGGTAACAATATATTGAGTCTAAAATTAATTTTAGCTAATTTTAAAATTGATCTGTTTTGTTTGTTTCAAATAAATCCAACGACCTGAACCCAAAAAGTAAACACGAAAATAATCAACTTCAAATTTTAAATATTACCCAAGTTGCCAAAATACAAAGTCCTTCCATTTATGTTTAAGACTATAATCAAAATTTGCCGGTTTAAGTCCATGGCGATTATAATTTCTCATTTGCTTTCGCAGGGAATGAAGCAGGATATGATGTTAGCTGTGAAACAGGGTAATGTCTAGGATATAGCCGGTGGTCGGACTTTTCGCTCAAGTGAGTCAGTTTCTTTTCATTAGACGCTAGCTACTACAGCCCACCCCGGGCTTTACAATACCAACTTGTATCACGTACGAAGTCTTTTCTTAAACGGCACAAGCTAACGGAAACGGATACTAGTTTTCCAATAAGGCTGAGAAACTAATTTTAATACAACGAAAATCCTAGCATTATTGTTATTATCGAGAAAGTGGAATAATTGAAAAAAATAGGTTAAATAAGTACTTCTTAATTCTTAAGGCTAACCTACGCCTGCTCTTTTTACGAGTTTTCCCATTTTTTGACGAATTTGTATGTCTAGGTAAATATCAAGGATGACAGGTCAAGACCAAACTGTACAATTATGATTACAAACAATCAACTGTCATAGTGAAAAATCACATAAATGCCGAAAGACATCTTATTATAATTAAAGTCCATATGTAGATGCTACAATAGCAAACAAATAGACAAAAAAGAAACAAAAATATGTATATATATATATATATATATATATATATAGAGAGAGAGAGAGAGAGAGAGAGAGAGAGAGAGAAAGTGGCTGACAGAAAAGCAAAATCAGCGAAATAGAAAACAAGATGCAGATAATTGTACATTGACCAGTACGTTCTTAAAACACGTATCGGAGTCAATTGTCAATTTAAATTGCATCTCACGAACAAACGATCTAATGAACTGACAATAGTTGACAATTGGAAAATCATCCGGACAACCGAAGCCCGTACTTTTTTTTCCCTATGACAGCAGAAACATTGTTCAATTACATGAAAAATCGAAACGAAATACTTATAACTTTTTACTTTTATTCCAACCTTTTCCAAATACATTTAAACGGTTTTTGTTTTAGTTTCGACATTTCCATTTAATATTAAATTTTTTCCGTTTTATTTTCGACTTTTCCCTTTACATTTAAACCTTTTCAATATGTACCGTTCCCAGAATTTATAACTTTTTTCTATTTATTTTTTTAAACCTTGTAAAATTTGAACAGCAAAAGTTAGGCATAAAATCTGTACCTAACACTAAAAGTAAATAATAAATTTAAAAAGTTGCGTAGATATCCGTGTATAATTTGAGGAATTTGTAATATTTCGTACCAAAGACTCTATTTTTGTTAAATTTGTAAAAAAAAGCTTCAAAAAATTAGATTAAGTATTTAAAATATCCACTTTCTGAAGAATACAGGCCTGACATTTTTTCTGGCAGATTTTGCTGCTATCAACCTTTTGTACTTTTCCATTGTTCGATTAAGTGCCAAAGAGTACTTTTGTTAACATTTAGAAAAAACACATAAAAATTAAAATTTAAAGAAAATAATGCCCAATTTCTTGAAAAATGTGCCTCACACTGTTTCCTAGCATATTTTTCTGCTCTTAAGCTTTTGGACTTTTCTATTGTTCGATTAAGTACCAAAGAGTATTTTTATTAACATCTGGAATAAACAAAAAGCTCAAAAAATTAAATTAAATTTGACCGTTAATTAATGATTATTTGGAGATCGTGAGATGCCGTCTGGTGTGATGTAGGTTTAGAAAAACATTTTCTTCACTGTTCCAATGTTTCGATCTTTATTTAGATCATCCTCTGGGTTCAACGTGTGTTTTCTGTGTACATGTGTCACTGTTATGTGTCGTGTTGAGAGTGTTCAACACATCTACACAGAAAACATACACTTTGAGCCCTGAAGATGATCTAAATAAAGATCGAAACGTTGGCACAATGAAGAGAATGTTTTTCTAAACCAACATCGCACAAGACCGCATCTCATGATCTCCAAATAATCATAAAATTAAATGTTAAAAATGTCCACCTTTTTGAAGAATCCAAGCCTGACAGATTTTACTGCTCTAGCCTTTTTGTTTTTCCTCATGTTCAATAAGATTATCTTAAACTGTAGGATAAAAAGGTTTGAGATAATAAGGACTTTATGGACTAAAATTGTGAAAGGTTGACGTAGCCTGAAGTGAAATAACTCCAATACAATTGAGTATACAACTTTGGAAAGTATAAGCTTTTGATCCAATTTGGCATGTTGGATGACATCCTGAACTATTGACATCTATTCCCAGAAACATACATGTAGTTCGAAAACGAGCCTGTTTTTTAAAAAACTCGACAGTTGATGTGCAATATTCTTTCTTCTGCATCATACGCAAGAATTTATTATCAAAATGAATTGATTGTATGCCTTTTCAAGATGAATTGTTTAATATGTGATGTCATCGTATGAATATTTTTGTGATTAATCATTTTGAAGATTTTTTTCAATTAATTAATCTTTTTATGTTAGCTTTTGTTTGAAATTTTGTTTGGAAACCCACGACTTTCGGCTAAATACGTCGCTGCTCTACTGCTTGAGCTATTGTGACTTCGATGAACTCGGGCACTCCGTGGGTTCGAATCCCGCTCGTGGCGCAAACTTTTTCATTTCAATCATAACATTACATAAAAAGATTAATTAAATGAATGTAGTAATTTGGTCAATTTGACCACTAAATATAATGTATTTGGAAGGTTATTAACAAGCATAAATAATAAGCGAATAAGAAATATTTTATAATAGATCTCAAATATTGAAAAATTGCATATTGCTATCTGTCTAATTTATCATTAAAATGTGAATTTTGTACATGAAATGACAGTATGCAGTATGCATGTTTGCGTGTTGTGATCATTTTCCCAAACAAAAACATTCTGAATAGGTGTACATGACGGGCATCGATGTTTCTAATCAAATTCAATTCCTTCAAAGCGTACATCATCTAAATTTGTTTATTCGGTGTCGATTACCAATTTCACCTCGATTTTATTTATATTTCCATCCTGCCATTGATTTTCCTTTTCAATCACAACAACGAGAGTTGTCCGTGCCCAACTGTTTCATCCTCCGGTCTCATATTTAATTAAACGTTACGAAACACCTTGGGCCCAACGGATGAATTAGTGGTTGGTTGAAAAGGTTTTGAAACGAAAATTGACCACTTTTTCTTTTCGGCTCTGCCCTGACGCTTCAAAGGTTTCGCCCTTTCCTTCAAAGTGAACGGTTCTTTAATCACTAGTAAACTCGCCTTTTATTTTGTACAGCTTCGTTACAAAGTAGACGAAGGGGAAAAGACCACCGGCCTAAAAGCGAAACAACGTGGACGAATGTCTTGAAACTGTTTTCCTTTTCTTTTATTTAAAAAAAAACTTATTTATCAAATAATAAAACAAATTAAAGAAACCATACTAAACATCAAAATGTGGCAACATTTTACAGCCTTCATTTAATTAGATTTACATTGCAGAAAAATATCACATACAAATCTTATACCTGAATAATTTTATTGTAGAAGCCTTGAATAAAATTTTATATGCGGTGTTTAGTGACTGTTAGCCAATGATTATTTGGAGATCGTGAGATGCGGTCTGGTGTGACGTAGGTTTTAGAAAAACATTTTCTTTATCGTCCCAAAGTTTCGATCTTTATTGAGATCATCTTCAGGGCTCAAAGTGTTTGTTTTTCGTGTAGATTGTGGTGGATTCTTGTGTGGGGCACTTTCGACACGGCAAACAAGAATGACACATATACACGGAAAACAAACACTTTGAGTCCTGATGAAGTTCCTGTTAGTGTCCGAGTGGCTCGAAGTCACGATAGCTCAAGTGCTAGAGCAGCGGCGTATTTAGCCGAAGGTCGTGGGTTCGAATCCCGCTTGTGACACACTTTTTTATCTTAACCAAAAACCTTAATTAATTGAAAAGAATTTATTTAGTTAAGAGGACCACGAAACCTAATAAATGGTTTTCTAAAACCTACGTCACACCAGACCGAACCTCACGCTCTCCAAATAAAAAATTTTTATATTTTACCGTTCGTGACAGTTGATCCTGATAAAATACGTAATTATTTCGTTAAAAATCCATTGGATTTTTCTTCGAAACGTCATTTACTTTTCTGAACACAAAATATTACTTTGACCGAGCTGAGATAAATTGGGAAAACCTTATTGTCGGGCTTTTCCTTTTTTTTCTTTCGTCTTTTTTTAAGGAGGAAAGAAGAATTAAGGTAAAGTTTCGTCGTGAAAGTTTTATCTTTGCTAATAAAAAATTAAGAAGGGAAAATCCTCGGAAGTTCTTCATTAAAAGGGCCCGGGGAAGACAACGCGCTTGATTAAGTTGCGCCTTTCAATGGAACAATCAGATTTTCCCTATCGTTTTGTGTCCTGTCCTCTGCGGACGCCCTTTTGAGGCCTTCAATTTAACTTTTTCAACGTTCAGCCGGCCTCAAGCAGGCATTCCATTTCCATTTTTCTCCTGGACAAAACCCTCTGTACACGAATTTCCCTAAACAGCAAAGTCTTTATTGATATTTCAGAAAATTAACATCACTGAAAACCCTTATTTTATGTGAATCAAGACTAGTAAATAACAATTAATTAAGGATTTTAGTTGAGATAAAAAAGTCAATGGCACGGGCGGGATTCGAACCCACGATCTTCTTTTTTATCTCAGCTTTTCTCTATAGCTTAGTGAAGTATACTTCATTTTAGTTCATTAAATTCATTAATTTCGTGGTCCGCTTGACCAATTAATTGTAATATATTAATTGGTCAAGCGGACCACGAAATAAGTGAATTTAATGAATTAAAATGAAGTATACTTCACTAAAGCTCTCCGTGGCCATTTCATTTGTCGCCGAGAATCAAATTGATTACACGACATTTGAAAAATGGCGAAAAGGAGGGAAAACTCAAAAGGTGGGGTTGAGATGGGAAGTTGGTGTCCGAGTGGATCGCGTGGTAGAGCAGCGGCGTATCTAGCCGAAGATCCTGGGTTCGAATCCCGCTCGTGCCATTGACTTTTTTATCTGAACTAAAAACCTTAATTAATTGTAACATATTAATTGGTCAAGCGGACCACAAAATTGAACTAGTAAATAATTTGGATTGTTCATTAAAAAATTGGTGCCGGGTCAAATCTTTTGCCTTATATCGGTATAATTGAATTCCATTTCTATATAACTTTAACCTATCTGAATATCGGCTGAAGTCAGACCTTCATTAAGGATCGTATGATTAAAAGCTGTACGGAGGAAGCTTTAGAGTTGCACTATTACACGTAATTTATACGTGTTTGAGATATCATTTATATACAGCTTGCTTGCAATAACCCCTTATAGTTCTGATAACATTCTAATCTGACAGATGAATATAAATCATTTACATAAGCTTATTTGTAAAAATTAATTTACAATAACACAATCAAAATTTAAGTAAGGAAGACATAAATTCAACAAATATCCTTCTAAAAAATTAAGTCGGGGGCAGACACAGATCGCTGATCGGGGACCTCAGGGCTATAGGGATTTTTAAATGTATATAGTTTTTTTATGTTTGTGTTGTGTCTCTGTTTGACTTTATGTGAATGATTGTAATTTATTAGCGTGAAAGGAAGGGGCTGCTTATGACCCCGCCCCAAGGAATATCGAGTACTCTGGGATGAGTGTATGACGTCTGGAGAGTAAAAGTAATTTATTAGCGTGAAAGGAAGAGGTCAGTTATAACCCCGCCCCTAAGAATATCGAGTACTCTAGGGTAGTGAATGTGACCAGACTTCTATGTTTCTATCGAGTGTTGTGTTTATGTTAATTTATTGTAATGAATGTAATTTATTAGCATGGAAGCAAGGGGTTGCTTATAACCCCGCCCGAGGATTATCGAGTACTCTGGGGAGAGTGTATGTCGTCTGGAGAGTAAAAGTAATTTATTAGCGTGAATGGAAGGGGTTGCTTATAACCCCGCCCCGAGGAATATCGAGTACTCTGGGATGAGTGTATGACGTCTGGAGAGTAAAAGTAATTTATTAACGTGAAAGGAAGGGGTTGCTTATAACCCCGCTCAAAGGAATATCGAGTACTCTGGGGGAGTGAATATGACCGGATATCTGTGTTTGTATATATGTATTGTATGTTCTGTTTCTATTCAGTATTTGACAACCTCAGGTCCAAACGAGACTACCATTGTATGATATCAACATAACTACTCTAGGGTAGTGAATGTGGCCAGACATTTATGTTTGTGGTGATGTATTGTCTGTTCTGTTTCTATTCCGAATGTCACAGCCTGAGATACAAACAAGAGGCGATGTATACATCGACGTAGTATACATTTAAAAGGAGAGAGTCAGTAACCAGATCGAGATGATCAAATGGCTGCAGTTTAAAACAAAAACGCGCGAAAGAAGAGGAAAAGAAGGGAAATACGCAGAGGGTCTGCGATGACCTCAGCTGTTTGTCGGCCCATAAACTTCCCACGTTATTATTATTATTAAGTCTTACATTAGGTTTTATTTTCTGATATTATTACACCCATTTATTTCATCTGATGGCTTATTTATAAAAATCATAATAATATTATAAGCGCAGGGCGTTCTATCTTGTATTATTCTTTTATTTATTTTTCCAGATTCTCGTCGCAATTTTGACAAGACATCTTTAATAAACCATGAAAGGGATCGGGAACACTTTGGGAGAACTCTTCTAGTTGGAGCTATAAGCCCGGGCGGTCGGGAAAGTTAGAATGTGGTTTTTAGCCTGCTCAAGCGTCAAAGGAAATGCGACCACATGTCCAAATAAATCCGAGTCAGAATATAATTTAACCGTCAACTTGTACAACGTCGAAAAGTTTAATCTGCCATTCATACATTTTATTAAACCATTTTTGAAAAATTTATCTAATTAATACAATCTTATTATGATTCATTCGATAATGTCGCTTGTGGTCTGCCTTTTTTAATTTCTTCTTTTTGAAAAACAAAATATATAATTCAATAAGTGTAAACGTTTTGACAGAATAAATAAATATTGTTTAAGGGTCATTTGTATACAAGGATGATCAGACACAATGAAAATGTTGATAAATAATTATGAAATTTAGATACATATTTCATATTTTACAATTTATTGAAGTCTATATGATTCAACGTAAGTCGCCTGCTTACAACATTGAATTGTCACAGCCCCCATACAATATATTATTGTTACAAAAATATGTTTTTATTGCAAAAATATATAATTGTTTATTTTTACTCAACCTCGTAACTTAATTGTTACTCTGTGTGTGGGGGGGGGCGTGTGTGTGTAGGGGATGGCCTGTAGTGGCTGAGGAGTGTCACATGAAGAGATGAGGTTTGTATTAGATGGAATAGATGATTAATGATTCGACTTAATCAATATACACCCCTGCAGACCCATTAAAAGCAAAGGTTGACCTTGTTCTCCACGTTTATGACTGATTGGTCTTTGCAATAGCTTGTGGTACCTTTATTTAAGTAGAACCTCTGCGGGGTAACAGGCGTTAAATTCGTATTTTTCATGACTAGCAATTCTGTGAAAATTGGGCTGACGATATATCGATCTACACCAATCTCTAATTGGAACCTCGCCTGTCACAACCTTTAAAAAATTTCGCTGAAACCACATAGAGAAACTAATGATGGCGAAATGCCTAAACTTGTTTGACAGATTAATCCTGAGAAGATAAGTCGATAAAACATTCGGTCATGGCCAAATTACAGCTAGCTAGCTGGGCTATTAGTAAAAATGTAACGTAAGTAGCAAACATGTCCTCAACAACAAGATTTCACCAAAATCAGCCAAAAAATTTAAAAAAGAAATGACAACTACTACCATAAACCAATATAATTTCACATAACAAACATCCATCCATCGACTCCAGTAACAACATTATACAGACCACAGAATAAAACTATTTTAATTTCAAATAAAAAATATACCTGTTGAAAGATGGATGCCCTTAAATTATGGTTCGGTAAATTTTAGCATAACGGGTGTTATGTTAGCAATCACGCAAGAGGCCCCGTAAGATATGGTTTTGAAACCTTTAATTATTCTCAGGCGTATCAATATTGATATGTTTGCATCTCTCTCTCTCTCNCTCTCTCTCTCTCTCTCTCTCTCTCTCTCTTTCTCTCTCTCACACTCTCCCGATGACCCACCATATTAACAAGTCATCCCTCTTCTACACAAGCTTCACTTATGTTACAAAACCACATATCACTAATTGAAAAATGGGCCAATCTTTGGAAAATAAAGTTTAACCTCTCAAAATCACAACATATCACCTGTACATTCCGTCGTGAAACTTATCCTAGCATGTACTTATACAATGAACCTGTTGTTCGATCCGACAAAGTTAACTATTTAGGACTTACATTTGATGGAAGACTAACTTGGAATCCACACACACGATAAAAAACAGAACTCAACAAACGATTTAAAATGTTTCATTACCATCAAAACCTATTTGGATGTACGAGTGCCAAGCTTATGGATCGGCCAAATATTCCAATATTCAAAGATTACGAAGTTTTCAATCCAAAATTTTAAGGCTAATTGTTTCTGGCTCTTTTTACGTAAACAATACCACACTTCAGAGATCTTATGCGGACATTTTTTTCATCGATCAAAACATATTACAGACGTTTTCATAGTAAATTGCAAAATCACATTAACAATCAAATACGATTACTCCATTCCCCACAATTATCACGTAAACGCCTGAAAAGAATATTGATAAGAGATCTCTTAAATGATTAATATTATTTTATTAATCCAGAACGACTGCCAATGGTAGCTTTCTCAATAACGCCCGTAATGCCATAAACATAAATTGAAATCCAATCTGCTGGTTATATATAGATTGAAGATAAAAAAAATAAATGAAGAAAAAAAATATTGTTATTGAAAACAAAATGTGTTTCCTAATTTTCTAACAGCAAAATGTTAGCTTTTAGCCAGTAGTTTCTTCTTTTTTTTAAATAAATATTAATTTGTGTTAAATCTTCGAATTAAGGAACAGGTTATAAAAAAGTTAATTACGGCAGAAACATGGTTGATGAATGCAAAAACACCGAGATAAATTGCTATTCATCATTAAGTTAAATTAATTTTTAGTTAGTTCCGGAAGAAGATGAACAGGACAAATGAGATGTCAGCATTTCCTCGGTTGTCAGAACGATTTGCATTTCACTCCGAGGCATATCCTCGTTATGATGAAGCAGCGGAGTAGTCCGCTTCTAATAAAAGTTCTTCCGGAGTTCAACTGGCAGCGGCGTTGACTGACGTTTCGCACAATGACGTCCGAATAAAAGCATCTTGTGATGATAATGGGAAAAGCCCCAGAAGAAAGGGCCGAACAAGAAAATAGAGAGATAGAGTAGGTGGCGAAGAGGGCCGGATGAGGAGCAGTAAAGTTTTCAATTAAGAAAAAGGGGATGGGCTGGAAGGAAGCGTTACCCTAATCACGTTATGAAGAGTCATCACTATTTTCACTAATTATCAGAGAGGAGGAAGGAAGGCGTGGATGGTTTTCAGGCTCATTATTCTCTGTCTTCACCTACCTCTAAGAGTAACGGAAATCCTCGGAAAATTACGGAACTGGATGAAGGAAATAATGATGTGAAAGTGAAGGTCGTTCGTTTCCAAATGTGAGCTAGTTGCTTACTAATAACTTTAGTGTATTCACAACTATACTACTACTAATTATACTACAAAGTTTACACTATATATACTTCTTAAAAATACTAAAAATTTGTATGTAATACATCTCGGAAAACCGTTCGCCAATTTTTACCTCTATAGAATTGGTTCATTCTCGAGTTTTTTTATCCTTGCTGATAGTCACATATATGTATTAAATTCATTAGATTTGATGGCCCGATTGACCAAATAACTTCTTTCAATTAGTCAACCTTCATGTAAGGTATGGGTTGAGATAAAAAAAGTCAGTGTCAAGAGCGGATTCGAACCCACGACCTTCGGCTAAATGCGTCGTCGCTCTACCACTTGAGCTATATATTTATATTTTCTCACAGCATACACAAACCCGCGCTAGCAAATATCTCTTCTAGGTTTTTTTCAGAGTTACTACGGTCCACTGGGGATAGGTCATGATGGGCGCTCTTAATTATACCTAGCTTCTACCCGCACTTATGTTATTCCAGTTTGACATTCTTCATTCAAAGTTACGAAGAACTGGAGGAATGAGAAGCTTCTCCAAATGCAGTTCTTGCTGAGTTTGACTAACATTTAACAAAAGAACTTTTTTAATGTATGGCTATGTAAAACGTTCTGCATGACTTTTGTACACGATATGTATGTTATAACATATGTAGGCACGTTGATTTGAAAATCGAAATGCGTGGGGACTGAGATACACATGCATTAGTAACACTCAAGAAGGTGAAAGAGCTTATGTAATATATAAATCCTTATTTTGCTCTGGCAGGACACATGAAACCATAGGAAAAATATATATATATTTTTTTAAATACGCTTGCTTACACCATTGAAAGTAAAAGATGGAAGACGAGATAATAGAGAGAGCGAGAGAGAAAGAGAGAAATAGAGAGAGAGAGTTTATGAGAGAATGGGTAGTAGGAGGATGCAACGGATGATATACCACGCCCAAGATAAACACATGCTACATAGTGAGTAAATTAATCTATTTATGTAAGGAATTGGTTAAAATTAAAAGCTAGTGTTGCGAGCGGGATTCGAACCCATCACCTTCGGCAAACAATGAAACAACCTACGAAGGTTCGAATCCCGCTCGTGACACTAGCTTTTCATTTCAACCAATACTTTACATAAAAAGATTAATTAATTGAAAGAAGTTATTTGGTCTTCGGTCAATCGAACCACGAAATATAATGGCTTTAATAGTGTGTAAATCACATCTAACATTTGTCTTTACCCATTTTTCTTTTAAAATTTTACGCTTTAGTGTTGCAAATTTCATTAATGATTAGACTTCATAACAAAAGAATGTAGTAAAGTAAGACTAATAATGGTCAACAAAAGAAAGAAAGAAAAAGGAAAAGTTGAAGGATAAAGATGCAGATCGAAAGATACACAAGGAGGTAACAGAGAAAATGAAAAAGAGATATATATGAAAACATCTGACCATCTACTTGCCTTTTTATCACTTCAATTAAAACTTTTTATTAAAAACAATCGACCTACATTAACTCTTGGACCAATGAATTGGAACAAATTTCGTTCCTTGAGTGATGAAAAACTTTCCATCTCAATTAGCTTAAAAACACCAGGAGAACTACAAAATGCGATTGATCTATTTACAAAAACAGTAGAAAATACAGATTGGGAATGTTCCTTGCCTCACACTCAAAAAGAAAATCTTCCAAATTATCGTCTCTTCATAAAGCTAAATATCCGGAAAAAAAGAACTAGAAACCTTCGGCAATGTACTAGATCAGTCGTTGATAAACAAAATTACAACAAACTATTGAATTCATTGAAAAAAGAAATAAACCTATTTAAACAACTCTCACATTTAAAACACATTTAAAAAGCTTGTCAACAGAGGATGGGTGCCTCTAGCGTAGTACTAAACATATCCTGCGTCATAGCGTTGTCTCTCCTCGTCCCAGGATGATGGCACATGGATCGTTTCCGATAAAGAAAAGTACAAAATATTTGCGAAACATCTCTTCGAGGTATACAAACCTCATAACTTAATTGATACTGAACATGATAAATTTATGTCAGATTCAGTTATGACACCACATCTGCCGCGTAAACCTACTCCAAAACAAGTATCACAAGAAATACGACAGCTGAAGTTCTTCAAGAACCCCAAAAAAAGCTGACTTATTTATTTAACTCAATATTGAGAACAACACACTTACCCATACAATGGAAACTTTCATACATTAAAGTTTCCAAACCCTCATAAAAATTTAAACTCCCCATCATCTTATCGTCCTATTAGTTTATTACCCGTGCCTTCTAAATTATTCAAAAAATTAATTTACAAAAGAATTATCTCTTTGCTATCTATATATTATATCTTTGCTACTTCAAACAACATCTTACCAGATAATCAATTTGGCATTCGAACCCATCATTCCACTACTCATCAACTTCATAGAGTTACAGATTTCATTACTTCATGTACCGCGCAGAAACTATACGCGACTGGAGTGTTTCTTAAAGTTTCTCAGGCTTGTGTGTGTGAATAAGAGAAAGAGAGAGAGAGAGAGAGAGAGCGAAAGAGAGAGAGAGAGAGAGAGAGAGAGAGAGAGAGAGAGAGAGGAAGAGAGAGACAGAACGAGAGAAAGTGTGTGTGTGTGTGTGTAAGAGAGACAGGCAGAGAGAGAGAGAGAGAGAGAGAGAGAGAGAGAGAGAGAGAGAGAGAGAAGATAAATGAAAATGAGAGAATAAGCAAGAGAGGTAGGAAGGGAGGGAGAGAGTGAATGAAAGAGAGAGAGAAAAAAATATGGGGTGGTAAATGCAGCCAGAAACAGAAAATACATTCATAAGATAGATAAATGGGTTATTAAAATATATCAATAAAATCATGACCAACAGGTCGATAGTTAAAAATACATGTAGGTGAAAAAGAGGGCTACAATTTGTGAAAAGGAGAGAGCAAATATTTGATAGATAGACTGATTGATTTATTGACATACATATAGAGAAACAGGCGGACAGAAAACTGAGAGAGAAAGGGTTTAAAAATTAAACTAGGTAGATAATGTTCTTCATATCAAAACAGATGTTGCTAGTTCTAAATCATCATTATTATAACTTATTTATTACGTTTAGCCTATCATTTTGGCCGGCCTGTTCTTACTATTTTGAACTGTCAGAAAGGCCAAAAATACACCCCAAGAGGAAATGTTATAATTTACGCCATAAATTTTACAATTATTAGATAACGGTTATATATTTTCATTTACAGAAGGAATCAACAACGTTGAAAACATTTAAATCTGTAAAACAAAAAAATTGTTATTTGTACATTATTCAGAAATCGTGAGATGCGGTCTGGTGTGATGTAGGTTTTAGAAAAACGTTTTCTTTATCGTACAACGTTTCGATTTTTATTGAGATCATCTTCAGGGCTCAAAGTGTTTGTCTTCTGTGTAATTGTGCCATTCTTGCGTGTCGTGTGGTGATTAGTGTCCGTCAGTCGATGATTATTCGAAAATCGTGAGATGCGGTCTGGTGTGATGTAGATTTCAGAAAAACACAGAAAAACATTTTCTTTATCGTGAGATTCTCAACACGACACGAATGAATGGCACAATTACGCAGAAAACAAACACTTTGAGCTCTGAAGATGATCTCACTAAAGATAGAAACGTCGGCACGATAAAGTAATTTTTTTCTGAAACCTACATCACACCAGACCGCATCTTACGATTTCTGAATAATTATCGATTAACGGTCACTAACCTCCACACGTTGTTTGTACAATGCAAATACAGCCAGGACAAAATGTGGAGCAAATATTATACGCGGGAATGTCGGCCACGAGCATAATATCGATGAGTGATTTTGTGATTTATGATTTTTATTCGGAAAAAAAAGGGGGAACACTAAGAGCTTCCCCTCTCCTTCAGTCCTAACGACAAAGTCCCCAGGGGAATCTTTTACCCCTTGGTAATTCCAAATAGAAAGAAATTCCAGAAGTTTTATTTTCCGTTCTTGAACCCTGGAGGGTCAATTTTTACCCGCTCTATATAATCCACCGGATAAGTCGCTGTTATTTGAATTTTTAATTTAATCATAAAATTTTCCAGTTCAGACAGAATCTATTTATTGCTTTACTTTTGAAATATTCTGTATTTTTGTTGTAAACCAAAATATGTGATAACCTCATTATATTTAGTAGTACAATGACCAAATGATTTCTTTCAATTAATTAATCTTTTTATGTAAGGTTTTGGTTGAAATGGGAAAGTCAGTGTCATGAGCGGGATTCGAACCCACGACCTCCTGTTATATGTGATAACGTTTAATTCCCATTTAAAATTATTCACGTTTGAAACTTTAAACTTTTTTGTTAGGTTTAAAAGTAACAAACCGACTGTACAAATTCAGGACAGTTAATGTAAATAAAATGAAAGGATCAACGTTAAATTTCCAATTACTGTCAAGATAGTTAACATTTACGATTTACAAAACATTAGTCTACCTTTAGGAAGTAGAGGAAACAACATTTGCTTTAAGAGCTTCTAATTTTAGAACAAACCTCTTAAAAACACTTTAACAATGAAACTATTAAACTGGAAAATTGTTTAGACATATATAGAAGGTTCGCGAGAAAGGATTTTAATGTAGTTTTCGAAAAACAAATAAAAGATATTGATATTATTAATTTTATTAATAAAACAGCATTAAATATCGTAGCTATTTGATAATTGTATAACTCTTAAAACAAACACTTTTTTTTTGCTTTACGTTTCCGCATTAGCCACCGGGCTTTAAAGCTCGTGTGCAACAACATGTGGAGGGTTGCCATTTAGGCGGTACTAAGAGGGCCACCAACTCGGCCGCAGCCAACCAGCCGGGCGGATCAACAGGCCTGCCATTTGGGTATTCTTCTTTAGGAATATTCTTTCTCTATAACGAGGCTCTTAGCGGAAATGTGGATAAAAACCACTAACATCGAAATAATGTGGAAAAGTCCACATCTCCCAAACCCCCGGAGCAAACTTCGCTCTGGAGGCCCCCTTCTCCACCCAGCAAGAAAACAGCAGCCGGAAACCTCCCCCCATTGTTTACAGTCATCCATACAGACTCGAAGTCAACCAGAGAAGACCATAATAAATAAATAAATAGCCAAATTAAATAAATAAATAAACTAACAAACAAACGAATAGATAAATAACAATAACAAATCACTTAGTTAATATTTAATTCTCATATGGTTAACGCGCACTTATGTAACGCGCACTTTAACGAACATAAGAAGATGCCTTTATTTTTTGAGGCCAATAAACACTATTAAAAACTATTAACAGACTAGGTTTTTTATAAATTAAAATAACATGTAAATTCTTACTTTTTTCAGTAGGCAACACAAGAAAAATTATAATTAAAATACATGAAGCAAATTTCGCCTTTTAATAGAAACTTGTTAGCCAAAAGATCGGAAGCACGGTGGTTTATAAAAATTCACTCCTCAAGAACGTGGGAGGTTTTTAATTAATGAAGGGAAATTTTCAGTTTCCAAAAGCTTTGAAGGTGTAATTATAATGAAGTTAATAATTACCGAAGTAATGAGAAGACGACATCTTACCCCACTTTTCTCTTGCGTGAAATAAAATATTTTCTTTTTTAAATAACCTTGAATATTAAATACAACAAGGCCGTTAAAGGGAGGATACTGAGAAGAAAAATATTTTGACCAGAAATTCTAAAGGTGTTCGTCAACAATACAATGGATACAAAATTGAATTATTTCCTTTTCTTGACATAAAAAATATTAAAATCAAATGGAAAGAAAAATTCTTAATAATTACATAATACATACTCAGCAATTCGTAATGAGTGCACGTTTATGACAAATCAACATAACGAATAACTCGAAAATAAATAATAATTTATCACTCTCTCATTCTCACCTGTCTCCCTTTTTCTCTTTTATTAATCCTCACGCTTAAATTAATATCCTCGCTTTCACCCTTTATCTCTTTCTCTTTCTCTATCTCTATCTCTACCTCTACCTCTACCTCTACCTCTACCTCTTTCTCTTTCTGAGAAATAGCATATCTAAGATTAAGAAACATTTTGTAGGTTGTCAAAATATCTTTTGTTGTAACCCCTTCGTTGCACACTGCGCACATAAGTTGCGGTTCATGTGTCGTCAGACGACCCTTGGTAATTCTACAATGTCCGATTCTTAGACTGGTCAAAATCACTTCTCTTCGGTTTGCCCTACAAGATGTCGTCCAAGGGCGCACGGAAGATTTTACTTCGCTGAGCTTTATTTCCCTCGGAACGTCGGACCAGATGCATTCCCACTTATGGCATACTACTGTTCTTAAATCGGAAATCATATCCTTCTAGGTTGGAAACCAGCTAATTTACTTCGCTCAGTAATCTCTGCCAGAAAAGAACTTTTATGTTCCTTGAAGGGGATGTTTCAACGTCATAAGGATATCTTGTACGATGGGGGTGTAGGAAACAGGGTCTTCCGAGGTCTGGAGGGCAGATAAGGAGTCAGAACATATAACCGACCAACCGTGAAAGTTGGAACAGATAGTGTTGAGTGAAATAAAGGGATTCAAGGGTTTAGTTTGTTATATCGTTGCTGGTGAATAAGCAAAATCAAAATAGAAAAACATGAACGAATTTAAAATGAATAAAAAATATTTTCAAATAATTTTTTTTGTTATAAAGATTGTTTTATTTGATTACATTATCAAAATTATATTATGTATTATATGCTATTTATTTATTATTTATATCAATTTATTTTTTTCTATTTTTTAAGCTGGTTAATGCAAATTCATTTTCGATTTTTAGCAAGCATTTTCATTCTTTTAGCTTTAGTAATAATTTATTATTTGAAGCAAAAATACTTATTACTTTTTCATTTAATTTTAAATATAAGAAAATATTTACTAGCTAATTATTCAGAAATCGTGAGATGCGGCCTAGTGTGATGTAGGTTTCAGAAAAACATTTTCTTTATCGTGCCAATGTTTCGATCATTATTGAGATCATCTTCAGGGCCTGGGATTTACAAGCATTGTTTACATTTAACAAATACATATAGGATGTGGAAAATATGTATTTGTTAAATTGAAACAATGTTTTTAAATACGAGGCCCTGAAGATGATCTCAATAAAGATCGAAACGTTGGCACGATAAAGAAAATGTTTTTCTGAACCCTACATCACACCAGACCGCATCTCACGATTTCTGAATAATCAGCAAAGAACTTTATTTAAAAAAAGCTACTATTACAAAAAAATCTTTACTTTTAAATAATCAGTTTATACAAGAACTTAAGAAATTCTACCCACTTTCTAGCAATAACCAATTTTGGTAGTTATATTGGAAAAGTTTAAATTAAATACTTAAAAGTAATACGGTATAAATTAAACAATTACTTTTTTTGTTGCTACAGAAACCGTATTTTTAAAAGCAGGACCATATCATACTATTAATCTAGCAACACGTTCTCGATTTAATTTTCAAGACACTGTCTAGTTCTAACGAGTTTTATATTCAGGGTGTCCCATTCCATGTATTTTGTATCATTGTTGGGTCTCCAACTCGCAAATGCACTTAACTACGTAAATAAACCTCTATGACCAGATTTCAATTATTCGCTTTTCTAACTAAGCGCTTCTCACGATTTCTGAATAATTATCGATTAACGGTCGCTAATCACCAAATATTTAGTAGCAGCTAAATTCAAATTTCAGCTATAAATTTATAACTCTTGACAATTATCATTATTATTAAATGGAATACTTTTCTTTTATGGGTAATTATCAAGTTTTTTAATTAAGCAAACACGCTTTTTTTAAATATTAATAATTTATTAGCAGGAGTGTAATTTAAATTGATGGTGTAATCATGGACTGCTTGTATACAGGATACCCCGTACTAATTATCCCATTATTTTCACTTGGGTTTAAACTCTAACTGGGTGAGCAGGGGGTATCGTTTTTTTTTCAACGGTTTGAAAAACAGAAGATTTATCGGTATAAATGAAAATTATTGACACTCCTAAGATTAAATATTGCATATTGTGTTTTATGGCCCGGGGCTGAGTTGTACCTGGGCAAACAAAAGTTGATACCCGGGGGAGGGTGCTATAGAAAATTAGAGGTAATGTGTTTTGTCCTTGTTCAAGGAAGTTAGAGCTACTACATTCAGGGATTCAGATTATGTGTTATTTATTGCCTCGGGCTAACGTTGGGACCATGCGTTCTCATCCAACTCTCACCCAAGAGGAATCCCCCGTTTTTTACACTCTCCGCTTTATAATTCTCATAAATAGATTAACGGTGTGATAAATAGCTTTATTAAGTCTCCGTCTTTCCAGCTACGAATGTACTTCAAGAATCCTTCTCGTGAAAAAAAAGTGTACGATCAGAATTGCTTCGTAAATACAAAAATCATTACATGGGGAATAAACTGATTATTTCTTCTGTAAAACATACAATGAATTAATAAATCAACCAATTGAGCGTAAAAAAAACTTAAAGTAAAATATACAGGGTGACCCACGGAAACTGCTCCCCAACTTCTTTAATTTTGGCCCCACTTGATTTTTTTATGTGTTTATGTTTCATGGGTTCCAGAAATAACTTATTCGGTAATGATTATTCGGAGATCGTGAGATGCGGTCTGGTGTGAGATAGGTTTTAGAAAAACATTTTCTTTATAGCGCCAACGTTTCGATCTTTATTGACATCACCTTCACGGCCTGGGATTTATAAACATTGTTTAAATTTTACAAATACATGTAGGTGGTGAGAAAAAAATGAATTTATACAATGGTAGAAAATTTTACATTAAAAAAAAATAAATTTAAGACTTAGAAGAAATGTTGAGAATTAGACCATTTAGAAGGGTTTGATGTGTGGAATGTGATGATTGGTTTGTACATTGTACATATAAAACAATCATCACATTCCACACATCAAACATTTCTACATAGTCTAATTCTTCAACAATTTGGCTTTCCTTTCGGTAATTATCCTGGTCTATATAATCCTGAAAAAATAATCAGGCCGAACCATTACCTATTTTTTCCAATTTTCGGCTACTTTCACCTCAAAGAAGCCGACTCCTCATATAAAAAGTCTTTCTACCCCTTCAAAATCCAACGTATATAAACATAAAACATCAATATCTTACTGGCACTCTCAACAGGACAAACAAGAATGACACATCTACACGGAAAACAAATACTTTGATAGAATCTAAAACTTTCTAGCATTGCATAAATTCATTTTTTTAATCTTAAATTTTTTAGCATTGTACAAATTCATGTATTTGTAAAATTTAAACAACGTTGATAAATCCCAGGCACTGAAGATGATCTCAATAAAGATCGAAACGTTGGCAGATAAAGAAAATGTTTTTTTAAAATCTGCGTCACACCGAGCGCATTTCACGATCTCCGAATAATCACTAACGGTCACTAAACACCACACATTCGTACTAATTATTTTTGGAAAAACTCTCTCTCTCTTGTCTAGAAGATAAGAAGGCCTTCCCCCGTTCCGGAAATTTTGATTTACTAAGGTTTACCACCAAGTTCCACGTGTCGCAATAATTTTCTAAACAAGCCATAATTTTTTATACAGTAATTTCATCTGGCGACAAAAAAACTAAATCATCCGCGTACGCTAACTTGTTAATCCGATTACCGGGACACCCTGTATATAAGTAATATATTTAACTCTGTTTTTGAACATATATTTGTAATTTATCTTTCTGTTTAAGTAGAGTAACCACCTATAATCTTTATTAGCCAACTTATCGAAATTGTATTTGTTTCGGACCTTACATGTCGGCTCACAATACACAAATGTTTATAGAGAGGATGACAAATACTGTTTAGGGGTAAGCTAAGTGATCGAAAGAGCTACAAAGAGTAAAAGCGAAAGATCTGTGGTGTACTTTCTACTTTAATAGCACACACTAATCACATTATACATATGTGATAAGTAAATCTCCATGAAATACTAGAAAATACAAGGTTACAAGAATACTGTTGGCCGAGTTTTCATATTGCTCTATTCGTGTTAAACAAACTTTTTGGTCCGAACAAATATCGGGATGAGTTCAGACAAATCACCAAGTGGCCAACACGCCTGAATTATTTATCCGATACGAACCGGTAAAGGCCGACTAGAATTTGATGGACGCCCAGGTCATTGCTTGCGTGTGTTGAAAGTTTGATCGAAATGAAAAGCGCCGCTGACGTGGCATTAAATCGCTTTCCCTCCGGGAAAGGGAACGAATTTCTCTTAAAGTCTCAAATAAGAAAACTGCTGCTAAGAGATTATTTTTATTCACGGCCCCGGACTTGAGTCGATGAAAAATATTTACCGTATATACAACTGGATTAAAAATTACAACGCTCACTAGACCAGAAATTTTCCTTAAAAAATAGTCATGGTAACAAATTCAATCAACAGAGGATGCTTATTTGTAAGAAGAGGATTTCAAATCAACAAACAAATCAGACCTAATGGTTTGAACCTTTTGTCTATGGTCTATCTTCAACTTTTCAAGTAATGTCACATTTTGACAAATTAAAAAAACAACCCTACAAAGCATCTTTATAATACTGACTTAATCCTAAGTAAGCCTCTTACTTATACTTTTTAAAAATATTTTTTTCAAATTAAAATATGCAATTTTTGATCGCATGTAATTTGAGCACACTTATACATATTTAAATCTTGTATTAGAAGAAATCCTCGAGAAGGCCCTTTTGAAAAGAATTCTTCCCGTCTTAAAAGAACAAAATATTATCAAATTTTACAAGTTTGCTTGTATAAACACACTCTACAAAACCAGTAATGCCACTGTGTTGTAGGTGCAATTTCTTCTTTTCCTGAGATGAAATTTCTCGGGTGCTTTTGTTGCTTCAGTTCGATAGTGTCTGCCATTGGATTGGTAAGGATGCTCAAAAGCATCCTTCGCTTTACCTACCTCCTTATCTATCTATCATACTTGAATGACGGTTTCTTTCAGGTCTTAACTTCTCTTAAGGCCTAAGTCCCTCTTCCCATCCTTTAGTCAACGTATAGTATATAGGCTCACTCTACCTACTGCTATCCTATCTTCTAATAAAGATCACATATTTCACAATGCTCTCTATACGCTCACGTTTTCAAATTTGAACCTTGCCTGAAAAAATGACGTAAAAAAATAAATGTTGATTAAGTCAACACGTAACTTTTAACCTCCGACGTGGAATAACTCACTATTACCATACCTACATCAGATATCCCTTCCTAAACTTAATCGAGTCCGTTACCTCGGGCTGCATATGGACAAAAGACTACCATGGAATCCACATGGTCTAAACAACAGAAAGGAGCTAGACATCAGAAAATAGTTTTACGATTTCTAGACAAAACGTCGAAACTAACGCTTCACAACAATTCGCTGATATACAAGACAACGCTCTTTGGTCATATGACACCATACTTTGGAATTCAACCAAACATCTCCACATAATCACACAGATTTTCAAAATCAATCCAAAATCGAAAAATAATAGACGTTCCCTTCTACTTATCTAACCACTCAATCCACCATAAAACAATCTTGAGATTCTTTGGTTAAATATGTCAAATCCCGATATATAAAATTTCAAAAATTCTTTTCATAACTCTCCAAACCCTTAGTTTTAAGCTTAATTAAAATCCTTAATAATACGTTAAAACAAGCAGTGGTCTTGCGATCTGTTGGGCAGAGAGACGTATCAATTGTCACCACTGGATGATTCTTCGCACTCAAGTGTGAGATTTTATTTTATTTCTAAATTGTACATATCAACAATTTTACTTGTAATTCATAGGAAAATAAGTTCCAAATTATTGGTTTGAATAATATTCAGTTGATCATATTTCCTTCTTCCAGCTTACAAAATAGGAACACACAGTTTTATAGTGCATTTTATGACAATGTTAAAATTGTGGGCGTTTACAAGCTGATCTAAATTTTTCTTTGTCATATTTCATTTTAGTACATAGTACACTTAACTTTCAGTTTTAAATATAAAAAGAAAACATTTTATTTGTGGTAAGTTCAGTCTACATTTTGATTTCCTTTTTCTTTTTGTGTACCATTATGGTTTAGGCTTTTGTTATCTAATTGTAAGTTTCAGCTTGATTTACTGTTTGCAACTTTTAGCTGAAACCATAGACATACTTTTTTATTTCTATTTTCATGTGGTTTGTCCACTAATTAGTCGTGTTAATAAGTCTTATTATTCTGGAGGGCTTAACGACATCCTACCCGTTGGGTGTCCAGAGTAAGCAGTCAAGCCAACATACAATACTTGCTTCATACTATCCTCAATTAAAAATCCATATGTTATGCCGGGATTCGAACCCTGAACCGCTAGCAAATAACAGTCTGACGCCCTAACGGCTCGCCCTCCTCGGTCGTTAAATAATTAAAATTTAAACAAATTAATGCAGTTTATCAAATAAACAATAGCACTATTTTCAATTTTAATAAAATGTTAAGTTGTATAAACGTAGCAATCAAATCGTTTATTAGTTATACTTTAATTACAAAATTGATTACAGCTATAAACCAATCCGAGAAAAGTTTTATTGTTACGTTTATATATAAAATAACCGTGATATAAAACTCTGTTTATTTTCTCTAAAATCGGATCGTAAAGTGGTATATAGTGTAATAAAATTGGAAAAGTAAGCGGGTCTGATGAAACCCGAGAAACGTGATCTCATTCCCAAAAGGTATTTCAAGGTTGGCAACAAAGGTTAGAATAAACAACGTTAAATTTTATTGCCCACTTAGTTACTTCATACTTCGTTGGGATTAGAGAGAATGTGAGAGGGGTAAAAGCTGACGTGCAACAAGTGAATATCCGAGCATTCTTACGTGGGTGGCAGGTGGCACGCCTCAAACCACATTTGTTAACCTTTTTGTGAACGTGAACTGCACTGGATTTCTCCATGACAAATTTTCATTTTACAATAATGACTTATATATACAAAATTTTCGAAATTTAAATAAAGTCAAAATTTAAGCCAAGAAAGCACATCACATAAGGCATTTATGTGCCAGATTTAGTATCTAGTTATACTTTGTGTTGAACCAGCATAGGGTCACTTCCTGGGTCTGTCATCACTCCCGGTTTTATTTTTTAATTGTTCAAAATTTAATTATTTCTGCATTGCACCATCTTCTATAATTGAATTGCAATAATAATACAGTAATAATATAAAAAAAGAAAAATATACATATATTTATAAATGCACAGGTTCACGCTATGAATTTGGAACAGGTGTCCCAAAAATTCTTTGTTGACGAGAGCAATTTTTCTTGTTAATTTAATTGGAGCCAAAGAAGTGACGTGCGAAACCCGAAAATATCGATACCAGTACTCGATACTGGTATCGAAAGAAATATTCGATACTACTCAAGTATCGACAGAAATTATTCGATACTAACGAGTACTTACTCGCATGAGTACTTTTTCGTTTATTCATAAATGATCAACTTACTAGTGTGAACTTTTGTTAAAATACGCTCATGTGTTAAAATAATCAAGAAATTGCAGTTTTTTTAAAGTATTTTCTCCTGCGGTGGGTTCTTAGGTAAGAACAAGGAAAAGCGGCCAACACATTTCAACATAATTGATATTTCAATTTTATCGTTATCGAGTTTTGAGAAAATGGATCAACGGGTGTTTGGTTTTCAAATGAAAAAATAAGACGTATTCCCACTGTATTCCCCAGAGTTTACAAGATGCCAACGATTCAGTTTTCTTAGCAACATAACCTCATGCCTTACTTTTGGGAGGAGACATGATCAGGTATCTACCCACGAGAAGGAAGGCGAACACTTTTTAGGGACTTGAAGATAAAAACATTTCATAAGAAATGTCTGAAATTGAATGTGCGAGGTGCGACGCGGGAAAGAATTATGAGTAATCAAAAGTATCAGCAGAGTTACCAACCACCAATTAACTTTGTTGACATATGCCGCTAGTAGGCGCTCTTAACTTAGTAACTTTTAGCTTTAGCTTTTTAAACTTAGTTACTCTTAACTTCATAGTCAATTCCCAGTTTGATGAGAGGTAAATTTCGAACGGTAAATAACAATTCAATTTTACTTGACACTCGACGAAAAACCTATTTGAGTATATTTTCCGATACTACAAAAAGTATTCGGTACAGTACTTGTATCGAATGACAACATTCGATACCAAAATTACTCGGTATCGAAAGAAAATATTCGATACTTTACTCATATCGATTGGTATCACTCGTCACTATCAAAGAATGAAACCCTTTAATCGTAGAACACGGATTAAGTAGGACAAGTCAAGAAACTTTTTCTACAGTCGGACACATTCGCGGGCATGTTCCTCACTGAAGATGGCGCAATGTCGAAACGTGTTTGAATAACTAAAAAAACGCGAGTGGAGAAAGACCCAGTATGTATGTGATCCTGTGCCGGTTCAATATGATATCACCGACTCGCAGACCAATACCCATCATCATACTTTATTTATATTGAGAAAAAAATGTTATGTTTATGGTTTGTCGAAAAGGAGGAATACTTAACGGTGATGTTATTTGAAAAACTCGACAGTGCTCCAATAATCCAGCAAAAGATCAAGTTTCTGGACGACCACCTGTAGTGAACAGCGACCTTAGTCCTACCACTTGTCAGCTAGCCAAAGAACTTAGTTTATCAGCCAAGTGCGAATCGCACTTGCTCAAATAAATAAAAAAATATCTGAACAGTTTCTCACTGCAACAAAGAAACTGAACGTCGTCTGGTTTCTCCTTCAGAAGCCAAGTGATGAACGTTTCATTGAAAACCTCGTATAAAGTGTTACAAATATTATTCCTGGTTTCCTTGGTAAAAAGGAAAGGGTTTTACCAACAAGCAGACCCCTTTATAAAGCTAAAACTTAGATAAATGGAAAGAATTGAGCTTTTAATGCACTCAGCCAATAATCCTGACCTTCATCCTTCAGACTACTTGTATTCACTGCAAAACGTAAAACAATTAAGTGATCACCTAACCATGATGTTATTAATGTTTTGTACCATTAAAATGAAGTCTTTAAGGTCAGATTTTTCTCAGGATTTTCTATAACTCTAAATCCGTGCAACCTGAAGAACAACTTATAGTGTTCTTTTCAATTTATCATTAATTTGATATTTTATTATTTTTTCGTCAGATATATATGACTTTTTTATGTAAACAAGAAAATTATTTAATTTCAGATATTTCTCGCAACTATGGGTGTTTTAGGTTATGGAATTCAATCTTGCCTTCATCTCCTGAGTCAGTACTTCATGCAGACAATTATAGCAAATCATATATTTTATTAAAATAGTTGACTTTAAATTCTACCAATTAATTATTCTTTATGTAAGGTATTGGTTGAAATGAAAAAGTTAGTGTCACGAACGGGATTCGAACCCACGGCCTTCGGCTAAATACGCCGCTGCTCTACCACTTGAGCTCTTGCGACTTCGATCCATTCGGACACCAACTCTTCATCTCAACGTACCTTCCGAATTTTCCCTACTTTCATTTGTCGTCGCGAATCGAATCCTGAGAACACGACAATGGCAAAAAGGAAGGAAATTTCGAAAGTTAGGTTGAAATGAAGAGTTGGTGTCTGAGTGGATCGAAGTCACAAGAGCTCAAGTGGTCAAGCGTTGTCACGGTCGTGGGTTCGAATCCCGCTCGTGACACTAACTTTTTCATTTCAACCAATACCTTACATAAAGGCTAATTACTTGAAAGAAGTTATTTTGTCAATCGGACCACGAAATATGGATTTAATTTCTACCACGATTCGTCAAATATGTCCACTGGATCAAATAAATTAACATGCAACTCCAGTGATAATTCAGCATTGGTTTGACTATAGGACCATAAGCGAGAATCGGCAAACCCAGACAAAATAAATAAAATCACTACTATACAAATACGTTTCATCTAGGTCACCACAGAGGCCTCAAAATCAACCGCGATAAACCTAGAAATTTGCATATTAGGATGGGATAATTGGAGGAATTAGGGTTAACATGGGACCTCATCGAACACATCGGATAGCATGGATGAAGATGTAATGATTCAACGCTGACTTTTGTCAACGTAGCTTGTATTTTAATTTTAAAACCTAAATGTTTGATGTCAAACACGTAAGCGTAAATGTATCGATTTGCTGATAAATTTACTCCATACAGTAATATAAAATCTAACAAGATTATTCATTATAGTTATGAGGTGACATTAAAAACATCTTGACAAAAATTTCCACCTGACGTTAGATTTAAAAAATATCTGTCCCATTTTATTCGCGTAAGGTCAAATGGACATCCTAGTGCCCCTCTGTGTGTAAACGTATCGTTTGTATCGATTCCTTTCTATATTTAACTGGCACACATAGACTGTAAGGAACAATCCAGGACGTAAATCATGGTTAAATTTATTTTGTCGGAGATATCAAAAAATTGTGGTTTGTTCTGAATGCAAAGAGGGTTATCATTAAAATCGTATAAATAAAACAATGACTTGCGTGCACTTAGTGCAAAAGTAGTCGCTGATAATGGTTCGTCCGCCGTACGCTTCTTCGAAAATATATTTCCTTCCTCTTGAAAACTTTTGTCTGATATAGGCCTCTTTGGCAGTGACCTGGCCAGTAGATTACGGACGTCTCAATCCCCTGTCAAATATGTGCGGTTTGGAAGGGAGACTTCACCCAAGGACTATCACGTACGCTGACAAACGAAAAACAAGATTGCCTTTGGCTAAAATAAAAATGCAATACCGTACCAGTCGTATTGGGAAAAATACTCAGAAAAAAACCTATAATGTTCCATAATGCACAAAGTCTGAATAGGTTTAAGTGCAAATAGGAGCAATTGTTTTGTGTAATTTAATACACATCCAAAATTTTAGCAATATAGCTTTTTTAGAACAACAACAAAAATATACATTACACGCATTATATACGTGCGTAAATTTGGGACCATATGTGTAAATATAGCAAAGAACATCAATAAAATAGAAGGTTGATGAGTTATTTTGTAAATATAAACTTCGATATAATGTATTTTTTACTACTCTATATTTCTCTCTCTCTCTCTCTTCTCTCTCTCCTCTCCCTCTCTCTCCAAATAAATTTAGGAAGTGCTCTTTTAAGTCTTTAGAAACAATTCCGGTGCAATTTATGAATTCCTCCCTATTCTGTAAAGGAAAAATTACGTCTGGTCTGGACCCGAAGAAATAACCCCTTCTACTAGGAAATATCGTAAGTTCAGTAAATTTTGAAAATCGTATCCGAGAATTATTGATACTGGTAGGTTATCAATTACTAAAAATTCAAATTTCCACGAGTACATCCCAATTTTTTTTATGTTTAAACGAACCCCGTGTTTTGGTTGAAAAGTATTTCCGCTTACAGTCACTAAATTTATTTTAACGGGAAAAATTTCATCTTTTTTTAATAAACCCAAATTTTGTAAACTCGTGAACATTTTACTGGAAATAGAACTTTTTGAGGCTCCGGAATCAATTAATCCTTTAGCAGTTACGACTATGTTTAACGTTACGGAAATTAAACCTATAGTATTATTTAGGTCCTCAAAATTATTTGATAATGCAGTGGCTGTTTTATTACAATTTGTTATTTTGAAATATTTTTGTTCTAATTTTTTTAATTTTGCGCCAAATGTATTAATTTTTTCTTGATTAAGATGGCCGGGGATGTTTTAAGGTTGGTGTGCTCGCATCATTTTGGTCTAACCGGACGGGATACCTCGGCATTGTTTGTAGTTTTTTGATGGGTTACTTTGTTCGTGTTTTAAAGGACGGTGTTTAATTTTATTAAAATAATGCACTTCTTGTTTAGGTTCGATAGGTGAAATCCCTCTCTGAACTGTCTTCGCTCTTAATTTGTTTACATTAATACGTTCTTTCGGATTTAGTCCATGATCATCTCTTATTTTTGTGTTTTGTTTACAATAAAGATTTGAGGAAGGATTAAATTTGTTTTCATTTTCTGGATTGCATGTACAATAATAATGTTTTGGCTTATTAAAAGGATGTCTACAATACGGATTTTCCCTTAAGAAGTTTTGTTATTTTACATTCCTATTCCCATTATAATTTTGATTTCTTTCCCGGTTCTGATAACTTTGATATTCAAATCTTCTAAAATTGGTGGGTTTATGCCAATAATAATTATGAAAATTTTTAGGAGGGTAATTAAAATGTTTAGGGTTTTCAAAAACTCCACTTGTTTCCTCTTTGATTCATTCGGTATGGAGGAGATTCACGGTAAAAGTAGAAACCCTTTCTATTACGATTTATAGGGGAATTGTCTCTCGACTCATTGTTTATGGGTGACTTCCTTTCATATTTAAAATCAGGAATAATTTCCGGTTTAATGCCTAAACTCATAATATTTTTATGTCGTTGTCTTCGAGGTCTTTTACGTACTTCCAAAAATTCTGAGTCCAAATCTGAACTGTCCGTTGGAAAAAATTTACTTGACTTTTGAGCTCTATTTGTTAAAATTAATTCAATCTTAGATATTTCTCGATAAAGCTCTTCAATTGATTGTATTTTAACACGTGTTCCAATTAGACCTAAAAACTGCGGATTTACTCTTTCGAGAATGATTCGAATCGTTTCCTGTTCTGAAATATCTCCAAAAATTTTTGAATATTCACTTTGCTGGTCAACAAATTCTCTTAGGCTTTCTTTACTTGACTGAGGTCTCAAAAGATATTTGGTTTTTAATTTTAAAATATGTTGGGGAGAAATATGAAATTTATGCAGAGAGTCCCTTAAGATTTTAAAATTGATATTTTTTGAATTAGCCGCATTGTAAAAATGACTAATCGACTCTGTTGTTTGTTCTGCAATAACGAATAAGATTTCCGATGTTAAAGAACGATAATGATTAAGAAGAGGTCTTAATGCACACAAAAATGTAAATATTGTATCGGGATCATTTAGAACCAAATGAGGCAATTTATTTATTCGGTTTAAAAGTGATTTATGGAGTTTAGAGGCCCTTATAAATTTTTCTTCGAGTTGGCGTGATTGCCATCTTGTTTCTCGACAATCGCTTTCAGAATCGGACGACTGAAAGAACAAATTGTTTTTTACTTCCCTCTGAATCGGAACTGCGCGCTGCCGCAACCATGGCATATGTTTTTGCATTCGGTTCCTTGATTTTTTGTATCTTACTTTCATTTTCCTTTTTATTATCCTCATCAAGCCTATCTGTTTCACTCGGTCCAGTCTTTTCTACAACCTCACCGTCCGATACCCCCGATGAAATGAATTTAAAATTTCTATTAACCAATTTCTTTTTATATTGTGTCGGCCAAATTATCAACTAATTTGTTTCGGTGCTTTTTTGGAATACGGGGTAATTCCGGGCTATTACAAATTACTTCTCGAGCCTGGGATTTTAAAATATTAATAAATTCTTCCGATTGCAACGCTATTTCTTTAGCAGTCTTAATTTTATCAAGTCCGTTTGGCCTACTATCAGTGTCTTATTCAGGTCCTTTTGTAGGAGTCTCAAAATCATTGCTTTTCATTATTCTTTAAAATTTATTTGACGTGAAATTAATCAAAGATTTCTCTTAAATTGTTAATTTAATTACATTATGAGTAATTATTTATTTAGATTAATGACAACAAGTAATAATAAGTAATAATCATTAAAAACCACGGATAAACATTAATAACCACGGATAAACATTAATAACCACGGTTAAACATTAATAACCACGTTCTGCTACCATATATTGTCACAATTAACTAGTAATTGTTTTTAAGGAAGGGATGGGTCCAACCTTGACTTTGTCTAGGGCCCAGATGAAATCCCTCGATCGGTCTGACTATAACTTTTGAAATTTGCCAGATACCTTTTTTTTTATTGATTTTACTTTTAACAATAACATTGACCTTTATTTGTTATAATGGATAACTTTTAAAATGTTAGAATTAAAGAGATTAAATAAACAAAATTAAAATTTTATATCTTCAGAATATTATTTAATAGTTTAAATATTACAAAATGAAAGTGAAACTTTTAAACAAGATAAAAAAAATTAAATTAAATAGTTATTCAGATATCGTGAGATGCGGTCGGGTGTGATGTAGGTTTCAGAAAAACATTTTCTTTATCGTGCCAATGTTTCGATCTTTATTGAGATCATCTTCAGGGCCTGGGATTTACAAACATTGTTTACATATAACAATTACATTATGGATTGTTTAATTGTTATATGTAAACAATGTTTGTAAATCCCAGGCCCTGAAGATAATCTCAATAAAAGATCGAAACATTGGCACGATAAAGAAAATGTTTTTCTGAAACCTACATCACACCCGACCGCATCTCACGATATCTGAATAACTATCGATTAACGGTCACTAATCTCTAGACATTAAATAAAATGTAAAAAATACAATTTAACCCACTGGTTTTTCCTTTTTCAATCTTAAGAGAAGTATGAAATTAAAATTTGAATTTGACAGTTGAAGGAATAGTATTTTGTTTTACTCACAGGACCAATTATTAAACGGAGCGTCTTACTCGGGCGGAGGTCTTTCTTTCACTGGCTTAAATCCCAAAGTGAGTAAACAAAACAATATTAAGGGGATTGTCTCACACAGTGTGACACGTGTACATGTCTATTCTTATGCTTTTGTATTCTTGTGTACTAAATTCACTATTTTTCGTGGTCCGCTTGACCAATTAATAACATTCAATTAATTAAGATTTTAAGTTGAGATAAAAAAGTCAGTGTCACGAGTGGGATTCGAACCCACGACCTTCGGCTAGTTACGCCGCTACTCTACCACATGAGCTAACGTGACCTCGATCCACTCGGGCACGAAACATCCCATCTCAACCCCACCTTTTCAATTTTCCCTCCTTTTTGCCATTTTTCAAATGTCGTGCAATCTATTTGATTCTCGGCGACAAATGAAATGGCCACGGAGAATTTAATATACAGGGTGAATTGCTACTCGTGCTACAAACTTCTCCAGTAGATTCTTCACCCTAAAATGAACAAAAAAGTTCATATTGTCCATGGTCCGATTCTCAACCATTTCAGAGTAATTTCGCTTTTTATCGATTTTGAAAGATATCACGTCCTGGCGTCGGAAAATCGTGATATCTTTTAATCTAAACATTTCTCTGAAAAT